>NC_060197.1:7166912-7411912 GCF_021184085.1 Oncorhynchus gorbuscha | reverse complement strand
CAAGTCCGGGTTCTGGCTGGGCCACTCACGGACATTCAGAGACTTGTCCCGAAGCCACTCCTGCGTTGTTTTGGCTGTCTCCTTAGGGCCGTTGTCCTGTTGGAAGGTGAACCTTTGCCCCCAGACTGAGGTCCTGAGCTCTCTGGAGCAGTTTTTCATCAAGGATCTCTCTGTACTTTGCTCCGTTCATCTTTGCCCCGATCCTGACTCCCAGACACTGCCACTGAAAAACATCCCCACAGCATGATACTGCCACCACCATGCTTCACCGTAGGGTTGGTGTCAGGTTTCCTCCAGGATTTGTATTTATTTAATCCATTTTAGAATAAGGCTGTAACGTAACAGAATGTGGAAAAAGTCAAGGGGTCTGAATACTTTCCAAAGGCACCGTATATGTATATATACTGTAGATGTGAAAATCTATCATTTTACATCACAGATTAAACCGCTGTTTGTAGTCTAAGATATTTCTTTATCACTGTAAGTCTGCTCCCTTGGCTTACACAAAGGAACCTGAGGCCAGTACAGCAGCACACAGGGACTCGGGGGCCACAGTCAGTCTAAGACTAGGAACAACCCAGCATCTCTCGATAGACCTGTGGTTATTATGTGGCCATGGCAACGCTGGAGCTCAGACTGCGGCCCATTAAGTTTTAATTATCCGTACATTTCAAAGGAATGTTGGCCTCTGCGAGCTGTGTGCACTCTTTAAGGCCCGCGCTTTTGGCTCCGTGGAGTCCGACCTCTCACGAGAGGACGCACGGAATCAGAGAAATTACTTTTGAGATTCACCCACTCTCCTGAGTGATGAGAATGGTTTCTTTGGTCTCAGAGCTGTTGTGTTCCTCTCAACAACCCAATGGGCCTTGGTCAGAAATGTTGCACTAAAAATAGACTATGTAACCATTTGGAAGTCCAGCGCATTCTCCACTTTAGGATTATTAGGAATGTTCTAGCCACACCTCACGTGTGTTTCGGAGGATTCAAGGGCCCAATAGTCGCCACTCTCTGCATGGTGCCTGTGTGCGCTGGTACCCATTGTTCTAGGGACTGACTGGTCATGAAACAGGCACGACCACCTATCACAAGACTCATAATACCCTCCCGGTCTGGCCTGTCATGCATGTGACCAAAGCTGTTCCAATAACAGTCAGATGTCGAATATGAAACTGTGTGACAGCGATAAGTGTTCGTCCACAGGTGTCTGGGGTCAATCAAGAGTGTGTGTGTGTGTGTGTGTGTGTGTGTGTGTGTGTGTGTGTGTGTGTGTGTGTGTGTGTGTGTGTGTGTGTGTGTGTGTGTGTGTGTGTGTGTGTGTGTGTGTGTGTGTGTGTGTGTGTGTGTGTGTGTGTGTGTGTGTGTGTGTGTGTGTACAGCACCTAAAGTAGAGGTGTTAGTGTATTGATGTCTCTTCTCTGTGTCTGTTGCAGGACTGTCTGAAGGCGTGTCAGGAGCAGATAGAGAGGGTGTTGGCCAGTAGCCTGCAGCAGGAGCAACAGCAGCAGAGACAGGAGGCCCTAGTCAGGTCGGGCAGCAAGGCCATGGAGCAGCAAGACCAGTCCAGAACCCCAACAGACGTATCCAGCACCCCAACAGACGTACGCGACGTCAACCTATGAGCTTCCCATCACCATCTACAAGAGTGACGCCCACCAGCGAGCTCCCACCAATCGCGTCACTCTGTCAATCTATGGGATCCAACAACATGCGCAATGTCAAACAATGAGCTGCCAGCACATACCCCAAGTCAACCAGTGAACTCCCACCACTAAATGCCACACCAACCTACGAGTTCCCACCCTTGTTTGTTAAGTCAACCTGTGAGGTCCCACAAAGTTTGGGATGGCAATCTATGAGCTGTCAACAGCATCATGCTGGAATGATCAACTGATAAGAACTTTTACAAGCAATATAGAGAATAGGTCAAAAAAAATTCAATGGGCGGCTCCCATCTATATTTAGCTGGTCACATATTGACATATGTGCCATATTAAATTAAACAAGCTCTTTTAGACACAAAATGTATTTGAAAACTTTGAAAGAGCCTTAGGTTTGCAGAAAGGAAACCTGAATAGATTTGCATACTTGAATGATGAAATATAGAAATATTAGTTTTTTACTTGATAAAAAATACCAAATATAGTTTTTCACTTGGAAAAAAGCTAGCAAAAACATTTAGTTATTATTCATATTATTGTATTATAATTATTGCTATTCTAAATATTGTTATCATTATTTCAATATAATTTAGTTGTATGATTATTTTTTATAATAATTGTTAATCATTATTAAGCATTTATCAATTTCACAATGAGTGGGTGTTTCCCTCAGTTTCAAATACAGGAAGCCCCTGTAGTACTGTGTGCATTACATTAAGTCCTGGTTTGGTTCTGCACGGTGTTCATACACCTTTATTTAGGAGAAGCTAATGTACAGGACGAGGAGAGCTGCATCTCCTGCCTGCTAAACTGTGCATCTGTAGCACTGCTTCCTATTTATGCTCTTATATGCTGGCCAGGAGAGGGCTGGGCCCACTCACACAGAACACAGAGAGAGAGAGTGAGTGAGGGGGTAGAGAGACGCACGTGTGGAGTCCTGAGGGTGTGTATATACTGCCACCTAAGGGTGAGAGTGAGGACAGAACAACTATCAGCTGTCACGGTCTTGATTTCATTGCCAAGTTAACACCAAGCCCATATTTACTTTTCGAATTGAACAAGGCTATTTTTGTTGTTATATGTTATTGAATTGTCTGCTCTGAGAAACTCCTGCACGTTATTAGAACATTATTGAGGATCATATATACCTTTTTATACCAGGGAGCCCTGTTTTAAGACTGCCAGTAAAGTTGGGGTGAAAGCATGTTTTTGTTCTGGGTCAGACAAAGCCAATACTAGAGAAAGGGAGACGGCATGTTGGAGGGATGGTCTTAGTCTGGAGATGAGAATGAAACTACAGTTGTTTGTTAGTGTCAGATGGATTGTTAAAAATGTTTTGTGGAGTTGGAGTGTATGGAACATTTAGAGCAGTGAAAGTTTGGCAAAGGTGGAGTAGCCTATTGGAGAGTGAGAGAAGATGGCAAAAAAAAGGGAGGTTTTAAGAGTGGAACTAGAGATGGTACGATTGGTGCCATGAAATGAAGGACTGCAGACAGTTGAAATGAGGGGAAAATGGGTGAAGACATGGTAGGAAGCTCCCGATCGGCACACCGGAACAAGCCTGTTCTTAATTGGAAGGGCTGCAGACAGTTGTCATTCTGATAGGTCAAGAGTTGATCATGAGGGAGCAGTTTGGTGTGCTGGAACATTTCCTGTAAGGGCCTGTTGTTGTTAAATCCAACTAGATATTTAAGTCATGGTCAAAGACTTGGATCAACCTAAATGCACTTTTAAAAACATGTTCCTTAAAAGCTGAAGGGGATGGTTATCAAACGGGGTAGGTGGGTTTTCAATGTTTTATTTTTTTATAATGATTTTTTTTCTTTAAGTTATTTGATATTCTCTGGGCTGGATTCCCACTTAGGGTGATGCACGAGGACTAGAAAGCATTTCCTGACCAATGAGTAGGAGTAGGGTTTACCAACGTGGAACCAAATCATTTGCAATGCAAACCTAGGAAAGCTTTAAAAATCACATCTAGACTTGATTCTTTGATTACATCCATTTAACTTGAATTTTGTTTTTGCCTTCTTCATATCCAAATCAATATGATGGTCCTACGAAAGGATAACACATCATAATGTTTTTTTTTCTTCTGGTTCATAGTTTTTTTTGTATTTTGTTTTGCTTCACAGTTCAGCTTGTTTTTCAGAAAAAATAATAACATACGGTCTTTAAACCTATAGGCAGAAAACCTTGTTTTTACTTTTGGCTTCCACGTTCAACAATGCAGAAAGTACTTAAAAACATATTTGCTTTTTCACATTTAAACGCAATCTGCTATAAACTGAGAAAAGATATGGGTAAACATTTAAAGTTGTGTTTATGTGAATTACTTAAATGAATTTCCAAGTGATGAAAGCCAAAATGGATCTGTTTATCTTTGATATCTTTTTCTTGCTGCTATTAAGCTTTTTGTTTTTCAATCTTAGAATTGTGATATTCACTTGAGTGTGCTGCTAAATGATGAATTTTAAAGTATCTTATTGTTTCCTTGCCTTTTCCTTGTTGTATGTAAACTGGAGAGAGTGGTAAAGTGGGACATGTCTTCAACTGGAAGTACCTTCTGCAGTTTTCTCCAATGGCATGTTTTACTCCATTCTTTCCGTTTATCTGTTTGTTTCCCTGCTGCGTTCTACCATTGAAATGTTGTTGTACCTCAGGTTCAGTGGACAATACCTCACAACTCAGCAGTTTTTCAGGGAGTTAGTGGAATCAAATCTGACTCTGATGCGTTTTGATAGGTTATCAAAAAAAAATTCCTGGATGAGAGGCAGGAGATTCACGTGGCACCTACTCTCTCTAGACAACAGATATTCCTTCTCATCTGTCAGATTACACTGATCTGTCGTTTGCTCAGTAGAGGACCATATACCAGATATTTCATATCATACCTGGTGCCAAATAAAAGACGGCTATTTGAAATGTATTTGGAAGACAAAAAATATATATATTTGTATCTTGTTTTTTCTACTTATGAGTTACAACTTAATTGCCACATGTAGGATCTGTGTATTGGATTAAGTGGAATGCATTTTGTGAGGTACCCATTTAGTGAGTTTTTTTAATGATCAAAAAATAATGTTTATGTGTACTCCTTCAGTGTGGAAAACTGTGGGTTTCTAGTTCGTTTTGACCCCCACCACTGCCAACCACATGTACCTCAGAAGTGTCTGATCCACAGCTTCTGTTCAATAAATTTGACCCACAAAAAAGAGTGAAGTATCTTTACTGGCTAGTAATGTACCTGTCTTCTGTTCTGTGCTGGTTAGGGGAAGGTTAACCTCGTCCGCAGGCTCAAATTGCTGGTGTATAGAGAGCCAGCTGGTGGACAAGATTACGGGAAGGTGAAATGTGTAGAGTGATTGGGTTGGTGGTGGTGTACTGTGCAGTCAAGTAACTATGCAGGCCCATATGAAGGTAAGTTAAAGATTGAGGGTGCTAAATGGCTTCTCATTTGATTGAAGATATGCTGCACCAAAAGGCTATTGTGTGTATGCAGCTATAGTCTTATCTGACCTAGTGGCTGTGGGTTCAAACTTCTTATGGGGTGAGATCCTTACGCCAGAACCACAGACTCCTTCAAACGTTCTCCTCTTTGTCATTTTGACATTGAGAGTTATAAAAAACGTATACAAAAGTACACATGGATGATATTAAGCCCACAACCTCTTGGCTGTAAGTCGATGCTATGACTAATAAACCACCAAGTCTGTGCCCCTTTCCTGCAGACAAATGACCTCACGAGTGGAATCGTGTTCATGTTTTACATCATTTCAACTCTATCTGATATGGTACCATTTTTTCCCTTATTTTTTTTTAAAGATCATAACCTTGTGTTTGAGGTGTATACTTATGTTTCAAAACGTACACAAACGCACACACAAGATGATATTTGAACGTACAAATTATTGGCTGCATGTTATGGTTTAAACCGCAGAGTCACACACCTCTTCACACTTCTTACAATTCTCTTTGTATATTTGACATATAGAGTTTTGGAAATGAACACTAAAGCACCAGTTGTTTGGGTATTATATCTTCTCACTAACAATTACCGTACTGAATCATCAGGGGTGACATACCAGTAATGAGTAACTACTATATAGCAGCTTTCATTTAGATTATAAATTATACAGAGTGGTAAACAGCCCATGTTTTTGAAGAAAATATATATACAACTCAAATTCAATGGTTTTGTACCTTTTCAGTTGCAAGCATCCTTACTCCCTCTCTTCAATGAATAAGCTACATTTATCAGGTACCATTCCACACCAATGGCTGATAGACAGGCAATCCAATTCGGGTAATTTACCATTAATTCAGGGTCCCCATACAAAACTGGTATCTTCACCTCACGAAAGATATTTAGGGTTCATTTAATGATTATTCTAGACAACAATGTTCTAAGAATTGTTCAATTGTTCAAATAAATGTGTTTGATCAGGGAACAATCTTAATGAGAGTAACATTTGTATTCTTATCTAGACCATTTATTATTCATTTTTCACCTTCTGCAATGCCATTGGTCTGTTAGAGTAGGCCTCGTGATGTCACGTCACGTGTCATAGAACTAGGAAGAAACCCGTAAACATTGAGCCAGTAAGGAGGTAGAAAGTCTTTTGGAATAGCCTAAAATGCTTACATTTAGCTTGACCGTTGTTAGACAGTAAGTAAACAACACCACCTTTCTGTTTTGTATGCTGTGTAGAGTCTGTATGTATAATATATTTGATCAAATGTACGTAGGCTTCTGCATACGTGACAACCCTATTGAACCACTTCAAGCGAAGCTGTCCGTTGCCGACAAGATTAGCTAGCAAGCGTGTTGCCTATTCAAATCAAATGTATCATCTAACAGTATTATTCTGTGCCAAAGCGGCTGCCTAGCTAAATCCATAGGTTTCTTATTCTGCCACCATATCGAAGCAGTGTCACTCTGAGTGTCCTCTCTCCATAGACCGCATTTAAAGCCTCTCTCACATGCAGCCTCATTGAAAGACATGCAAGCGATCAAAGCTACTGACGTTAACGTTTAAGCTATTTGTACACCTCTAGAATTTCCCTGATACTGTGTATTCTTTAAAACAACGCTATGCCTGTAAATTTCAAAATGATTATCTTCTCACTTTCACAGTGGGGAGACACAATACAACAAGGATAAGTTGCTACAAGGTATGCTGTTATTTATAAACATTCCAACCTTGACCAGTAATGACCTTCACTCGGGAATCCTGTGTGATTTAAAACCAAAGGCTGTAAGAACTAGCTTACACACCTTTCCTTGTTTCTCATGTATCAGATGATAGAATTAAAGTGATTGATACTCATCTGTTTCCATGTTCACTTGAGGGGGAATGTTAAAAGAAAGGTCACTCACACAAACACTGACTAATCCCTTATCCAACTGGTTTTCTAAGTGTGTATACCTGTTGGTCTTGTGCTGTCAGGTCAGGGAGTGGACACTTCCCTCTCGGAGCCGGGGCTCCAGCAGGCAGAGGCTGCAGGACTGTACCTCAGAGAGCTCAGGTTCTCCAACGTGTTTGTCAGTAACCTGCAGCGCGCCAGACAGGTGAGTTTTCCTGAGATGCCACTGGTGTAACATGTGATGTCGACTTAGGTTACAGGTAGGTGACCACTCGTCCACCCAGCTGGCTCTATGTAGCAATTGAGCCTGGGAACAAGGTTAGGTGACCAACAGAAATATTAACAGTGCACAGCAGATGTAGGATGTAACCTCTGTTTAGTTTAGATTCCCAGTGTGCGACTTATAATTGTGGGCACCGGCTACACTGTCACTGCTGTTCAATTGCAGGAAATGGCAGGAGGTGTTAGGAACTGATGTCAAAGTAAAATGATTCTCTACTGCAACACCTTTTCAGTGGGAGACACTCAGATAAGACAAAGTCACTTCAATAATTCCTGGAACAAAACTTCTCCATTGTATATGTTACTGTTGAAAGAGGGAAGAGAGCAGAGGATATATTAAGACCACAGATATAGACTACAGGATATGAGAAATGTCAGCAGGTAGAACTAGAAGTAATGTTAGTTTATCGTGATGGCCTAGTAGCTGATTTGGTTGTGGGTGCGGAGATTAAGACAGTGCTGTCATTGTTCACACATCCTTATCCTTTGTCAGACTGCAGAAATCATTATGAGGAACAATGTTCACTCCTCGGGCGTTGAAATGATCTTTGACCCCTTACTCAGAGAGAGGGTAAGTCTTTCATATGCCTCCTATTTCCTATTGCATGTAAGTAGTATAGAATTGTTCCAGCCCAGTCTACCTCGACAGGGACCCTAGAGTTTGACATTCAAATAAAATGCATAGAAAATCTGCATCAAAGTGGTTCATCAATCATGCAGGGTTTTGGGATCGCAGAAGGACGGCCCAAGGAGGATCTGAAGAACATGGCTAACGCAGCCGGCCAGTCATGTCGAGACTATACTCCTCCTGGAGGGGAGACCTTGGAACAGGTTAGTCTGTGATCTGAACATTTTATCAGCTTTCCCTTTGGTCCTGCTGTTGGTTAGCTGTCAACAGCTCAGAGCTGGATTCCATGGCCAACAGTGCCATGCAGGGGTTCAACTCGGAACTTCAAGGCAGAAGCTCAACACATCATTAATAGATCATTAATTTTTCCTCGAAGGAGATGAGTATTATTTTAGTCCTTGAATAGTTTTAACGTGTGTCTATGTCTTCCTCCAGGTAAGGCTGCGATGCAAGAAGTTTCTGAAGTCGCTTTACCAGCGTATGGTTGACGACCACAGCTGCTCAGGACAGAGTTCTGCTGCTGTAGGGACAGAGGCTGGGGCCAGTGCAGCCGAGTCTGGCACAGATGAGCCCCTTGCTGGTTTGCCTGACGACGGGATGGAAGGTGTCCCTCTCCATGCCCTGGTGGTGAGCCACGGTGCCTACATCCGTGTGGCTGTGAGACATTTTGTGGAGGACCTGCAGTGCTCTCTGCCCCAGGGCCTGAAAATGTCCAAGGTGTTGTCAGCCTGCCCCAACACAGGCATCAGCCGCTTTGTCCTCACCGTGTCTCCCAGTGAGTCTGGCCTGGCACTCTCTGCTGTCCGCTGTGTTTTCACCAACAGGAAGGACCACCTGACCTCCCGTAACATATGTTACATCACACATTAAAGATAGACAAGGCAACACAAGGTTTAGTCACTACTCTGTTCTGTTTAAATATTATTTACTGTAGAGAACAAACCACTAAAAGTAAAGAATATCTGGGACAGTGACCTGTCTACTATTTGATGATATGAGTTGGGGGGAGATTTTAGTAGGATCATCGAAGAACCCTAATTACCCATTTATTATTGATTTATTTTATACACAGTAAATAAATTAAGCATTTTTGCACAGTTTATATCTTCGCCTGTTTTAAAACCTTTTAAGTAACCTCCACGTTGTGTGACATGCATAAGTATTGGAAGTGCCCCAAAGTGGATACATTTTGAAGATCGGTATCTTCTACCTTATCTGATGTTCATGGAGTCACTATACCAGTCCTTAATGATGAGTCATCAGACACACTGTCACTCCAACAATGATGTGTATTGCTGACAGGTTTAACAACAGCAGACAAGATGCTGGCACTGCGATGGCAATAACACAAAACAATGTACTACCTCAGTTGTTCTTTTGATTGTGTATTTATTTGGCTAGGGGTTGGGTTGGCTTGAGAGGTTGGATGGTGGAGCTTGTATCAGTCTGAAGTTGGGTCCACATCTCTGTTGTGATTTCATGTATCTATTTTACATCATGTTTTGCTCTGTTGTCATTGAGGTTTGTCCGTTTTCCCGGTCTATTGAAAAATGTAATCAGAAATGTATCACAAGAAGGGAATGACTACCCGACCACAGACAATGACACTGAGAAGTAGAGGACACAATGTATTATGGGAATACAGGGTAAATTATTTGCTTTTTAGCTGTTAATGGACCCTTTTTACAGTAGAACATTGCTCAGTGCAAATTCTGCAGAACTATTGGCAAGATGTATGTATATCCTGGATGAGTGGATTTCCCGGTCTTCCAATAATTATTCATGCGATTTTCTATAGAAATTAAGCACTTCCTGTGTCATATTCAGATAAAATGAGGACTTGTTTGGAATGTTTTAGTGTGGATAATGTAGTGGTTTGTTTCCACTAAGTCGATCATGTTGAAGATTTAGTTGTATTGTTTGTGTCATATTATACCAAAGGCAGAAAAGTGTGAAGAATGTCAGTATCTTTTAAAGCCTTCAATTACAATTCCACATGGAGTTATCTCTTATTGTGGTCCATGTCCATTACAAGATAATAAATGATACACTATCAGAAGTTGTCTTTTCTGTGAGACAGGTGTGCTATGCATGAACTTGAGCAATACTGCAAGAAACCTGTCACTGCTACATAGTTACAATTATATCAGACAGTTGTATCATAAGTTTAAACATAGTATGCTTATTTTTACAAACCAGCTAAATGTTACACATGGACAGTTTTTTGTCTTTATTGTTACACATTGTCATTTTCGTATACAAGCAGTACAGCGTTACAGTATTGTTTGGTATTGTATTGCCAATAAAAGGCTTCAATATTGGTGTTTAACATGTTCAATGGCCATGTATCTCAAGTGTTCATAAATGGTCGCAAGCTTCCTCTGATCTTGCACAAATGTAATTGTCACTAAAGGTTGCATAAGAGGCAATAGAGTGTGCAAGTCTTGTAGTTTCTTTGTGCAAAGCAGGATTTGAACCAGTGGATATTTGCAGGTTGGGAAATATCAGGTTTAATCACCTGAGGGGCCACTTCCGAGTTGTGAACTTTCTCATGTTTTAAACATGATATAATTCACTCTGTTTCAGTGTTCAGGCTGAGCGTGACAGATCAAAAGAACTGGGGCAATTGAAAATTATGCGACAGCTACTGACCTGTGTCTAGATTGTTCCAGAGACAACCATGAGTAATGCTCCAAAGGCACCAGTGGCAGCATAAACATCGGTACTAAATCTGATCCTTCAACATGAATGGGTGGGTTTGCTTAAATCTTATTCAACTTGAGTGTTATTACAGTTCTTCCTTTGAAGGAATATTGCAACATTTGAATAAACTGCCTCAAAAATATTGAAAAATATCTACAGTATATCAATTCAAAAGAAATGTGCCTTCACTCATGACCGCCACAGATTGTTAAGGCTCCTCTCAGATGTGACAGCCGGGTCAATGTGGTTTAACCTCAAAGTGAAACAGGACAAAGGTTAGTGGTCACCGTCATGTGTTCCTTTGACTAAAACACCTCCAACATGTTACTTAGTGAGATTGAAACAAAAATAGAATGTGGAAATGTTTATTTTTAGAAGATGGTTTGGCAGGAACTAAGATATGCCAATTTTCTCATAATGAGATGCGGAAGCGTGGGACACGCAACCTTAATGACTGGAAGCTCAAAGTGAAGGAGTCAATGGTCAACCTGCTTACGCACTTAATGTGACACAGAGCTTCCTCACACATTTAGCCTGTACTTATATGATTGCATCATACATAGAATTCTAGGATGAAGTGGTTGTGAGTATACAGTTCTTCATCCTGAAGTTCTAAAATATTGATCTAAAATAGAATATAAATTCATTAATTGGAAAAAGTCCTATTTTCTTCAACATAATAAAAAATATTCAAGATAAATGTCACTAGCCCCCACACACAGTCTCCTCATAACTTACAGGTTTTCAAAATAACTCTTTAACAGCTAAGCATCCATATAAATAGTATACAATAAATAACAATAAATGGATTTAAATAAATAAATTCTTAAAACTTTAATGGAATTGGCTTTGATGCTTGCTTTTGGTGGCCAGCATTTATAACATGTGGTTTATATTCGTTCTGGTACCCTGTAGAGTGGACCATTCATTTCCGTTTAAAATGAAACGTCTCACTTGAAGAACATGCATTATAACATGCATGCCTACTGGCATATTCAACATTATAGTAGGGCTCATTTTAGATGGAATATGTTTAAGTTTCATATCAATGATATTTTCTTGCAGTCTTCTTGCATTATATAACATTTAAGTGACTTTCTTTCTCCAAAAAAGACTCACAATTATTTCAGATTTCAGCATGATTCTCATAAGAATCCTCCCCGTAAACAGAGCGCAATCAAATACAGAATACAGAATTTGCGTCCTGGAATCAAAAATCACGGAAACCAATAGTTACTCACTGTGCTATAGTGAAGAATGGCCGCAATAAAATGTTCCAATGTGGTATTTTTTTGGCTACATATTTCATATTATGACTACATATAAATTACCAATATGCCCTAATAATATCTGTTTAAAACTTTGAGGGTTGTTTGCAGAACTGCTGGAAAAGACCCAACGTGAACGCATACATAGCTTACATTGATAAACCGAAGTGTACAACTGCGAGTGTCCTGTCTTCTTATCCCATAATTCCATTCATGATACGGGGGCTGGGAGGGGGGTTTAGGGAATGCACGTTCCACGGGTCGTCGGAGGGAGACTGAGGGGTCTCCCGGGAGATGTTGCGTCCCTCGGGGAGTTCAGCCTCCTGGTCCACCTCCAAGGTGTCATCCAGTTGCGGCATTGCCCGGGAGTCCTCCTCCGTTTGACCCAGCATGTTGTACGGATCAGAAGGGTCAACCGCCCGGTTCCTCTTCTCCCGATGCAAGAGGCGCTCCAGCGGCACGGTGTTCTTCTCCGACAGGAAGAGGGAGGTTTGCGGTAGATTCTGACCCACTGTGTACACTTGCTTTATCCCTTCCAAGTTGAGCAGAATACCAGTTCTACAAGAGTAGTACACGTTGCGGTGGTTTTCCAATAGCTTGTGGTTAAAAAGGCAGTCTTCCTTGAGGCAAACAGTCTGCAAACAGATAAATTGATGAATTCACGCAAACAGACCACTTAGGAACGTACATCAATTCAATTCATTTTCAAAGTGTTACTTGAGTGCTAAACACAAGAACACTTCGCCCAATGTAAAAATATTATATTATATTGTCTGTGTGTTTACGCACGGTCTGAAATCCGTGCGTAAAAGCGCATTTTTGGTAGACATATGACAGAAAACATGTATTTCAGTTCAATGGACAATGAAAATGGGAATTTACTTACAGAGCTGAAAGGGTTTCCCAGGGCATCCATGCACAGGTAGCGGTTACTTTTGACTCCAAGTATCGCCACGCGCTCTCTTGTTTCCGCCTTCAATAACATCACACCTGTTGACAAAATTAATTGTGTTAGTCTATAGAAGCAGATTAAAGACAATGACTTAAAACTACATTTCAATCAAATCCAAACGGCCAAAATGTAATAAGAACTTACTGTATGAGCTTCGAAGTGTAGTTTTGCTCACGTGGCCATTTAAACTGATCTCAAGGTAGAAATTGTTCAGGTCTGAAGACGTCTGCAGGTGTACGTATCTTCTCGGATTCCCCCAGTTGGATCCCAGGAGAGGTGATGGGTTTGGAAGAGCGTCTACTTGTCGAAATCCCTGAAGAACAGCCAGTAAGAGCACAAGAACGGCGTTCCTCATCCCAGATGTCTTTTTTATTTCCATCTTTTACCCCCAAAACACAGAAAATGTATCCCAGAGATTTCGGATGTAGCTTTGAGTTCTGCAGCAAGCTATTTTCAAACTTCTGCTGATCTGATAGTCCAAAGTTTAAGGACGGCTCTATTTAAAGGGACCCAAGTGCCACTCCTGCTCACATCCTTTAGCCTACGCAGCATTCACAGATGTGGGTCTTTCTCTCCGCGGAAGGAAGGGGGTGCATCTCCACCTGCCTGTTTGTCTAAAGGTATTGGTCACCAAATAACGTAGTAGTCTCATTGAGCAATGACTGTACAAAAGTGACATCGTATTTTTTTTCCCAAACATCAGCACATTCATAATCATGATCCTTGCACTAATCTTTAAATCGCATATGTCATCACAGTGTGTGCAATATAACCCTCTGTCCAGTAAGCATATTATAATAGACATGGATATTTTTTATAGATATGGAAACATATTAATAATTGCACATTGAAAAACTGACTTTAGATAAGTCTATGGATAATCTATACAAACAATTCCCAAGCTTTCCTGTCCCTAATTTATACAACCTATTCCCAACACCTTTCCAGTGTTTTGAAAACTGAATTCTATGATAGTAATCAAACATTATGGTACAATCTGTTCAAATTAAATGACAAGACAACAACTTAGATTTAGATAAATATTATACCATTTAAGAACACAGATCTAATGTAGTGCTGTATTTCTATCTAGTATTTTCTATTTCATTATAAAAACATAAATCCATGAATATGACTAATTAAGCTCCAAATTAACATTACACTGTGTGTATAGTTGATGATGACTGGGGGAGCTAGACTTACCCCAGTCTATTGTTATGCAGGTGAGTGAGGACCCAAAAGCGATATAACAGAAACAGAGTCTTTTAATGTCCAAACAGGGAAAACATAAATCCTCAATCATTACAGGGGAAGTCCAAACAGGGAAAACACAAATCCTCTAGTTTAACAGGAGAGTCCCCCTTCTAGTTGTTGAGGAGAGTTGCAGGGCTAGCGGCAACAGACTGCAGGTCCCTTCGGGTAGGCGCGGGCCGTAGAGGATAGAGACACCTGCTCACACGCAGTATCTGATGACGAGGCAGAATACAGCAGGACGGAACAAAGGCAAAGCAAACAAGAATCCGACAAGGACAGAAGCAGAAACAGAGAGAGAAATAGAGACTTAATCAGAGGGCAAAATAGGGACAGGTGTGAAAGAGTAAACGAGGTCGTTAGGAGAATGAGGAACAGCTGGAAGCAGGAACGGAACGATAGAGAGAGAGAGGGATAAAGAGAGAGAAAGAAACCTAATACAACCAGCAGGGGGAAACGAAGAGAAGAGAAAGCACAGGGACAAGACATGACAATACAATACATGACAGTACCCCCCCACTCACCGAGCGCCTCCTGGCGCACTCGAGGAGGAAACCTGGCGGCAACGGAGGAAATCATCGATCAGTGAACGGTCCAGCACGTCCCGAGATGGAACCCAACTCCTCTCCTCAGGACCGTACCGGGAAACGATGAAGAGGGAATCTTAGTGCAATTATTATAATAAAAATGAGACACGGGTAGAGAACTGTAAGAGTTTGAGCAATCAGGACCAAACAGGCCAGGAGAGTAACAACTAGGGACAGACTGAGACACAGCAAGGCTAAGACCAGGAACAGGAGAGAGGCGGTGGCTGAGGACAGACTGAGACACAGCAAGTGCAGGAGAGATGCGGTGGCAGGGGACAGACTGAGACACAGCAAGGCCAGGAGCAGGACCAGGAGAGATGCGGTGGCTGGGGACAGACTGAGACACAGCAAGGGCAGGAAAGATGCGGTGGCAGGGGACAGACTGAGACACAGCAAGGGCAGGAGAGATGCGGTGGCTGGGGACAGACTGAGACACAGCAAGGCCAGGAGCAGGACCAGGAGAGATGCGGTGGCTGGGGACAGACTTAGACACAGCAAGGCCAGGAGCAGAAGCAGGAAGAGAGTTACCGGACTTAGTCTGCGCGCAGTCCGAACAAGCAGCCACGAAACGACGCGTGTCACGCTCCTGAGTGGGCCACCAAAAACGCTGGCAAATAGAAGCAAGTGTACCCCGAACGCCGAGGTGGCCGGCTAACTTGGCAGAGTGAGCCCACTGAAGAACGACCAGACGAGTAGGAACGGGAACGAAAAGAAGGTTCCTAGGACAAGCGCGCGGAGACGGAGTGTGAGTGAGTGCTTGCTTTACCTGCCTCTCAATTCCCCAGACAGTCAACCCGACAACACGCCCCTCAGGGAATCTCCCCTCGGGGTCGGTGGAGGCTACTGAAGAACTGAAGAGACAGGATAAAGCATCAGGCTTGGTGTTCCTTGAGCCCGGACGATAAGAAATAACGAACTCGAAACGAGCGAAATACAGCGCCCAACGAGCCTGACGCGCATTAAGTCGTTTGGCAGAACGGATGTACTCAAGGTTCTTATGGTCAGTCCAAATGACAAAAGGAACGGTCGCCCCCTCCAACCACTGTCGCCATTCGCCTAGGGCTAAGCGGATGGCGAGCAGTTCGCGGTTTGCCACATCATAGTTACGTTCCGACGGCGACAGGCGATGAGAAAAATACACGCAAGGGTGGACCTTATCGTCAGAATGGGAGCGCTGGGACAGAATGGCTCCCACGCCCACCTCTGACACGTCAACCTCGACAATGAACTGTTTAGTGACGTCAGGTGTAACAAGGATAGGAGCGGATGTAAAACGCTTCTTGAGGAGATCAAAAGCTCCCTGGGCGGAAACGGACCACTTAAAGCACGTCTTGACAGAAGTAAGGGCTGTGAGAGGAGCTGCCACTTGACCGAAATTACGAATGAAACGCCGATAGAAATTCGCGAAACCGAGAAAGCGCTGCAGTTCGACACGTGACTTAGGGACGGGCCAATCGCTGACAGCATGGACCCTAGCGGGATCCATCTGAATGCCTTCAGCGGAAATAACAGAACCGAGAAATGTGACGGAGGAGACATGAAAAGCGCACTTCTCAGCCTTCACATAAAGACAATTCTCTAAAAGGCGCTGGAGGACACGTCGAACGTGCTGAACATGAATCTGGAGTGACGGTGAAAAAATCAGGATATCGTCAAGGTAAACGAAAACAAAGATGTTCAGCATGTCACTCAGTACATCATTCACTAATGCCTGAAAGACAGCTGGAGCATTAGCGAGACCGAACGGCAGAACCCGGTATTCAAAGTGCCCTAACGGAGTGTTAAACGCCGTTTTCCACTCGTCCCCCTCCCTGATGCGCACGAGATGGTAAGCGTTACGAAGGTCCAACTTAGTAAAGAACCTGGCTCCCTGCAGAATCTCGAAAACTGAAGACATAAGGGGAAGCGGATAACGATTCTTAACCGTTATGTCATTCAGCCCTCGATAATCCACGCAGGGGCGCAGGGTCCCGTCCTCTTCCTTAACAAAAAAGAACCCCGCTTCGGCGGGAGAGGAGGAAGGGACCACGGTACCGGCGTCGAGATCTACAGACAAATACTCTTCGAGAGCCTTACGTTCGGTAGCCGACAGAGAGTCTAGTCTACCCCGTGGGGGAGTGGTACCCGGAAGGAGATCAATACAACAATCATACGACCGGTGAGGAGGAAGGGAGGTGGCCCTGGACCGACTGAAGACCGTGCGCAGATCATGATATTCCTCCGGCACCCCTGTCAAATCACCAGGCTCCTCCTGTGAAGAGGGGGCAGAAGAAACAGGAGGGATAGCAGACACTAAACACTTAACATGACAAGAGACGTTCCAGGAGAGGATAGAATTACTAGACCAATTAATAGAAGGATTATGACACACTAGCCAGGGATGGCCCAAAACAACAGGTGTAAAAGGTGAACAAAAAAATCAAAAAAGAAATGGTTTCACTATGATTACCAGAGACAGTGAGGGTTAAAGGTAGCGTTTCACGCTGAATCCTAGGGAGAGGACTACCATCCAAGGCGAACATAGCCGTGGGCTCCCCTAACTGCCTGAGAGGAATGTCATGTTCCCGAGCCCAGGCTTCGTCCATAAAACAGCCCTCCGCCCCAGAGTCTATTAATGCACTGCAGGAAGCTGCCGAACCGGTCCAGCGTAGATGGACCGACAAGGTAGTACAGGAACTTGATGGAGAGACCAGAGTAGTAGCGCTCACCAGTAGCCCTCCGCTTACTGATGAGCTCTGGCCTTTTACTGGACATGAAATGACAAAATGACCAGCGGAACCGCAATAGAGACAGAGGCGGTTGGTGATTCTCCGTTCCCTCTCCTTAGTCGAGATGCGAATACCCCCCAGCTGCATGGGCTCAACACCTGAGCCAGTGGGGGAGATGGTAGTGATGCGGAGAGGGGGACACTGTTAACGCGAGCTCTCTTCCATGAGCTCGGTGACGAAGATCTACCCGTCGTTCTATGCGAATAGCGAGTTCAATCAAAGAATCCACGCTGGAAGGAACCTCCCGGGAGAGAATCTCATCCTTTACCTCAGCGTGGAGACCCTCCAGAAAACGAGCGAGCAACGCCGGCTCGTTCCAGTCACTGGAGGCAGCAAGAGTGCGAAACTCTATAGAGTAATCCGTTATGGATCGATTACCTTGACATAGGGAAGACAGGGCCCAGGAAGCTTCTTTCCCAAAAACAGAACGATCAAAAACCCGTATCATCTCCTCCTTAAAGTTCTGATACTGGTTAGTACACTCAGCCCTTGCCTCCCAGATTGCCGTGCCCCACTCACGAGCCCGTCCAGTAAGGAGAGATATGACGTAGGCGATACGAGCAGTACCCCTGGAGTACGTGTTGGGCTGGAGAGAGAACACAATATCACCCTGGGTAAGGAACGAGCGACATTCAGTGGGCTCCCCAGAGTAACACGGTGGGTTATTAATTCTGGGCTCCGGAGACCCGGAAGCCCAGGAGGTAACCGGTGGATCGAGGCGGAGATTGTGAATATCCTCCGAGAGGCCGGAGACTTGGGCGGCCAGGGTCTCAACGGCATGTCGAGCAGCAGACAATTCCTGTTCGTGTCTGCCTAGCATCGCTCCCTGGAACTCGACGGCTGAGTAGAGAGAATCCGAAATCGCTGGGTCCATTCTTGGTCGGATTCTTCTGTTATGCAGGTGAGTGAGGACCCAAAAGCGATATAACAGAAACAGAGTCTTTTAATGTCCAAACAGGGAAAACATAAATCCTCAATCATTACAGGGGAAGTCCAAACAGGGAAAACACAAAGCCTCTAGTTTAACAGGAGAGTCCCCCTTCTAGTTGTTGAGGAGAGTTGCAGGGCTAGCGGCAACAGACTGCAGGTCCCTTCGGGTAGGCGCGGGCCGTAGAGGATAGAGACACCTGCTCACACGCAGTATCTGATGACGAGGCAGAATACAACAGGACGGAACAAAGGCAAAGCAAACAAGAATCCGACAAGGACAGAAGCAGAAACAGAGAGAGAAATAGAGACTTAATCAGAGGGCAAAATAGGGGACAGGTGTGAAAGAGTAAACGAGGTTGTTAGGAGAATGAGGAACAGCTGGAAGCAGGAACGGAACGATAGAGAGAGAGAGAGGGATAAAGAGAGAGAAAGAAACCTAATACGACCAGCAGGGGGAAACGAAGAGAAGAGAAAGCACAGGGACAAAACATGACAATACAATACATGACATCTATAGTCCAATAAAACACCTTGTGTAGAATCAACAGTGCCGCTTCTTGTTTAGCTTACTTCTTACACGCATTGCACAACCATTGTCCTGTCTTCCTTTTGATTCCTACACATCTGTAAGGGAATCACTTCACCATGCAGTCCTAGTTTGTGCAGCAGGTGATCTTGCCGAACAGATGTCTATTGCAGGAACAGATTGCTGCTGCTCCATTCTCCTGTTCATTCAATACCATTTGCAACGTCCTTTTCTGGAAATCTGGAATCAGGTGATGTTCAACAAAAAGCTTGGGTTCTGATACGCCATCCCATCTGGTTTGCGCTTAGTGGGACTATCATTTGTTTTTTCAGCAGGACAATGACCCAAAATACACCTCCAGGCTGTGTAAGGGCTATTTGACCAAAGAGAGTGATGGAGTGCTGCATCAGCCCTCAACCCAATTGAAATGGTTTGGGATGAGTTGGACAGTAGAGCGAAGGAAAAGCAGCCAACAAGTGATCAGCATATGTGGGAACTCCTTTAACACGGATGGAAAAGCATTCCTCAAGAAGCTTGTTGAGAGAATGCCAAGAGTGTGCAAAGCTGTCATCAAGGCAAAGAGAGGCTACTTTGAAGAATCTCAAATATACAATATATTTTGATTAACACTTTTTTAGTTACTACATGATTCCATATGTGTTATTTTATAGTTTTGATGTCTTCACTATTATTCTACAATGTAGAAAATAGTACAAATAAAGAAAACCCTTGAATGAGTAGGTGTGTCCACAATTTTGACTAGTACTGTATGTCCATTGGAGGCAAGTCATTGTATTTCTGGGGGCACTTGATCTCGAGGACCATATACCCATGGCAGTCGTCCAGGAAATCCCATCAGGTGAATCGGCTAGGAAGGGTAGGGCATTGTAAACAACAAGGCCTGAGGGTTTCATGTGAAAGTTGATGTGCTGGTCTGTCATCTGTCGACAGCATTCCTTTCTTGTAGTTTCCTCATGCTCAATGTCCCATTTCACTACGGGCACATGGGAAATGCTAACAGTGTCATACTACATGACAGCTGACTCACTGTTATAGTGAATGACGTTGTGCATATTATTGACCTTGTGCAACAGTCACCCTGTTGAAGGGTATGGAGTAGGGACTTTCCTTGGGGGAATAACTTTCAACTTTTGTGACTTGGGCCAACCAGTGTGGGGCTGGTGGGCAATGTTCCCTCTAAACTGTGCACAGAAGAAATATCAGCCTGCGCAAAGAAGCAAGAGATTGATATTCAAAGCATTTTCAATACATTTTCAGAGCAGAGCAGCTGATATTTCTTATGCAAATAGACCATTGCCATTTATGGATCTGTGCTGTTCACTTTGAACTGGATTGTGTTCCCATCATGAGTGGTCTAGATACACTTGTTTTGAGATCAAAACATTTAGCCATGTTTGCTAGTAATTTAGTTATTAGCCCAGTTAAAGCTAAATTCTAGTCATCAATGGGGACGTGGTTGCTTCCTACAAAAGCACAAAACCTATGCATTTCTAGCCAACTTTGACAAGTGAATCAGGTAAAGCGCTTTTTTCTATCTTAAAGGGGCAGTGTTATATTTTGAAACAGGCTTGAATAAGCTAAGTAGCCAATGGGTAGAGGGTAGCATAATTTGTCTGATTCTCAATAATAATGATATGGGAATAAATATGCATTTTATTTTGTAAAGTGGTTTCTTGCATCAAGCACATTTTCAATCACCTCCTTGTCTGAAGGACAAGTGGATAAACAGGTTAATGTCAAGCCCTGTATGTTTTTTCCCAAAAGTCTCATGGAATGTAGGCCTACATTGAACACCACACATTGGCTGCTACTGTTCGCTTAATGATAGAACAGCTATTTCCATGTTAAAATGTTATGCGATGCATTTTCTCCATTGTTTTTAATGGTAGGCCACTCTGGTAGGCCTACATTATGATAAAATAGCCACAGTAGTCTACTTGACCACTGTTAAAACTGTAACTTAAAGTGGCTACAACCTCAGTGTTCTCAGTAAACATGCGCCAGAAGTTGCACAGAATTTTCACAATTTCAAGTTTGCGTTCAGCAGACCTGAAATTTGCTCAATGCTCAAAGTCTTTTGAGGGAACATTGCCATTAGGTGTAGTTCATATTCTGACTCAGAGACTGTCACGAGAATGTTCACTCCCAAATGATGATAACTAAACAATTATTTAAGCTTTGACCAATCCCAGAGGTTTGTAAGACCCTGGGTTTAATAATAATTCGGCAAAGACTCAGCTTATACAAAAGGTTGGTTCTTCATTCATGAGAATGTTCTAAAGTAAAAAAATGCCAATGTATAACTTCCACCCCCTACCTACTTACACACACACAAACACACAAACAGTAGGTGGGATGTATCTTTCTCCACAGTCCTCATTCCTTGTTTATCCCTACCAGGCTGGCAGTTCCATCCTCCCGAGATTAGAGGGACCTCGACAGGACTCCCTTTCCTGTCGTAAGTTTTTTAGAGTTCCAACCAGGTCAGGTCATGTATAGTTTAATTATCCTCTGTATTTTATTAGTCACACACACACATTTCTCTCCCTTACTTGTCTCGACCAAAGCTTATTGGACTTAACTTCTCTAGGATAGGGGGCAGCATTTGCAATTTTGGATGAAAAGCATGCCCAAATTCAACTGCCTGCTACTCATCCCCAGAAGATAAGATATGCATATTATTAGTAGATTCGGATAGAACACACGGAGGTTTCTAAAACTGTTTGAATCATGTCTGTGAGTATAACAGAACTTATGTAGCAGGCGAAACCCAGAGGACAAACCATTCAGATGTTTTTGTTTGTTGAGGTCACCCTCTTTTCAATGTTTTTTCATTGGGAATCCAGATTTCTAAGGGACTTGCTTGCAGTTACTACCGCTTCCACTGGATGTCACCAGTCTTTAGAAATTGTTTGAGGTTATTCCTTTGTGTAATGAAGAAGTACGGCCATCTTGAACGAGGGTCACTTCATGTGTACTGTTTGATAGAGGCGCATGACCAGAAAGCATGCTTGAGTTTTTTTCTTCCTGTATTGAACACAGATCATCCCGTCTTCAATTTTATCGATTATTTACCTGTTGTATTACAAATGTAGTTTTAAATGTTTTGGCAAAGTTTACAGTTAACGTTTGAGATATTTTGTCGTCACGTTGAGCAAGTTGGAACCGGTGTTTTTCCGGATCAAATGCGCCAAATAAATTGACATTTTGGATATATATGGATGGAATTAATCGAACAAAAGAACCATTTGTGATGTTTATGGGACATATTGGAGTGCCAACAGAAGAAGCTCATCAAAGGTAAGGCATGATTTATATTTTTATTTTGTGTCGCGCCTGCAAGGTCTTTTGTTTATTGAGGTGCTATCCTCAGATAATAGCATTGTTTGCTTTCGCCAAAGAAGCCTTTATGAAAGCTGACATGTTGGCTGGATTCACAACACGTGTAGCTTTAATTTGGTATCTTACATGTGTGATTTCATGAAAGTTTGATTTTTATAGGAATTTATTGGAATTTGGCGCTCTGCATTTTCTCTGGCTTTTGGCCAAGTGGGACGCTACCGTCCCACATATCCCAGATTAAGTTTATCACTCAAATTATTCATTAGACATGTTACATAATCTAATAAATAATAATAGTTCCGTTTGTCTAATTATTCATTATACATTTACATAATCTAATAATTATGTTTCAGGGTGGAAGTCTTTAGTCATAACCTTAAACATATAAATTCCCTTATCAATCCACCCTTTGACTAAATATTACACACTGATACGTCAACCGCCATATCGAATCATAAATGTTACACAAAAGCGAACAAAACCAATACATGTATTACATTAGATACTCATCAATGACTGTTCTAGGCCTATATCCAATTATAACTCTTCTTTTTAGGATTTTCATTATAATCTTCATTAAATAAAGTCTGTCTAAACATTGAAGATAGTCTCATCCAACATGGGCTCCTCGTGGTTGAAAGAAACGGAGCCATCTACTAGGCCTGGAGGCATGAAGTTGTCATCCCACTGGTCGGAGCTTGGAATCGGTCCATACCTCATCATTTGTTGCGTCATCGATCTCTCTAGAGTCCTGGTGATTAAACCTCTCACACATGGGATCAAACAGCATCCACACAACACCAACACACTCATACAGGTGAAAGCAGCCAACAATATGGTAATTACAACATTTTTCAATTTCCCAATCATTCTATCGAACCACCCAGTCAGGGAGGTTTCCACCCCAGAGTTCTCTGCTAACTCATGAGCTAATGTGGTTCAACCGGCCAGGGCCTTGGTCACTGATCCATCTGGAGCTGTGTTATTAAAAATAAACGTACAGCAATGAACCCCTATCATTCTACATACCCCACCCTTTTCTGACAATAACATATCGAGAGTCAGTCTATTTTACCAGGTCATGAGGGAGGTGGCGGATAATTGGTCAGAGAACCCCTTTACTGCATCCCCGGTTTCATTCATGAATCTCTGTTGATTATAATAGATGTAATTAATCCATCCAATCCACATTTTTATTTATTGACAGTCACGAAAAGAATGTAGTGGTAAAGCCTTCACCTAATTTGATTCCCAGCTATGTATTCATCTGGCACTTCCCTGGGGATGCCAATAGTATCCATCTAAACAAGGCTACTCCCATCCTGGTCAAAACTCCTCCTGTGCCTACTTTAGCCTCCTATAACTGGCCTCTGATGACTAACTCAAACTGGTTGGACCAATAACACCAGGGCGCACGTTCCTAACCACCCTTTTGGTAGTGTCTGTCGTATGCGTCCTTTGCTGGTACAAGCCCACCATACATCAGTTATAGGTGCTGTACGGTGAAGAATAATTTTGCACGCCCAAGTTTTCAGTTTTTGATTTGTTAAAAAAGTTTGAAATATCCAATAAATGTCGTTCCACCTCATGATTGTGTCCCGCTTGTTGTTGATTCTTCACAAAAAAATACAGTTTTATATATTTATGTTTGAAGCCTGAAATGTGGCAAAAGGTCGCAAAGTTCAAGGGGGCCGAATACATTCGCAAGGCACTGTATTAGTAACTGGGCCTGAGTAGCAGGCAGTTTACTCTGGGCAACTTTTTATCCAAGCTACTCAATACTGCCCCCAGTCCCAAAGAAGTTAATGTTTAGCTTAGATCCGACATCTTGACCTTCTTTGACTCCTTATTCTGTAAGTCACTCATCCTTGATGGTCAGTATTTTATATTGTTTGTCTATTGTTTACTTCTTATCAATGAAAACAGCGTCACTTAATTAGTACCGGAAGGTGGTGGATCTGGATGTATCCGAAAGATTACCAAGACTATGATGCAGCTCAGAGTCCCTGATTTTCCCAAAAACCGCCAACCCTCTCCTGCCCTTCGTTGGTCTGCTAAGTACCATCCCATACTCACACTTCTAGGAGCACACACAGTGATGAATGGTTGGGATAGGGAATCTTCGTTAAGGAGGCAACCCCCGGACCCTGTTGGTACTCGGTTCTTCTCCTAACTCTGTGTGTGATCAGCAGTGCTTGTATGTGTTCCTACCTCTTTGCAGTGGGTAACGTAGACCCAAGTGACCCTCTCAGCTATTCTAATGGCAAAGGCGGTGGTTAACAGAGCCTGGTATGGGCCTTCCCAATGGGGCTACTTCCAGTCTTTTTTCCTCAGGGACTGGATCCACACCCAGTCTCCTGGTTGGATTGAGTGAATCACCTTCTCCTGTAATTCACCTGTTGGACACAAAATCTTGGACATACGGGTTTGGCTAACAAACAGTCTTCTCATGTGTTCTGCTAGTATATCTTCAACTTCTATGCCTACTTGTTCTGGTCTCCATAACTCTGCCATTCTATATGGTTTACTTGATTAGCTAAATATAATCCTAGTAAACCAACTCTAGGGATAATATCTGGACCTAATATTTTAGCTACCCTAATCGTGTCCGCCAAGTAAGTTGGGAACGATTCTATCCATTTGCTATATTTATCTATTATATATATTTTTTAAGTAGTTCGTTAACCCATAGGCCACAAAGTCTTTCCTAACCTGCAGTGTTTCCTAACCTGCTCTACCCCCTGCTCTACCATCCTTCCTCCCAGTTGACACATGGCTCTATACAACTGAGCATTTGTAATAGGTTTCCCAGATGTATTTACCATACCTCTGTGTCAGAATTCTCAACTGGGGCTGCTTTCTTTGCCAAAACCTTGGAGAATTGCACTGTGCATCTCTTTCTCTAATTACACCACCTCTACCAAGTGGTTAAAGGTGGGAATAATCTCTTTAATGGCCTCTGGCTTTCTGTGGGGGTGACGGCCACATTCTACAGAGTCATTGTGTCTCTTCTCAACAGATTAACTGGACATAACCTGGAGTTAAGGACTGGAATGCATGCCAGCCCTCCCGACATCTCATGTTTTATAACCAATGGATCAGACAGTCTTTCCACTTTCCGGAAGCATGTCCGGAAGCTGAACGACCAAAATCTTTTCCCCATTTATTCTTACTCCTTCAGGCTTAAGATATGTCCTAAATACTTAATATAAGTCTACCATAATTAAAACTTATTCTTACTAACTTTATAACCTTATTCAATAAAAAAATATATGATAATATTATCATATCAATTTTACCACCTTGTGTTAAATTTCACACAAAAATATAATGTTGCGTTAGATTTCACACAAAGATATCATCTATATATAACAACAGCTAACTACCTAAGGGAAAATCAAACTTAGCTAGGTAATGTATAAAAATACTACTACGGGTCAAAAGATAAAATAACATTTCAAATAACATAATCAGATCGAACTCACTACTCTGAAACACTCCACAAAGAAAAATTATTCTGCCCTTATGGTCATAGGAAGATAGACTTAAGGAAGCCTACCCTTAGTCAAAGGCTATGCCCTTTCCTTATTCTCATTGGTTCAAAATACAAATATGTCTAAGAACTTTAAACTCCATCATAATTATCAATTACACAAATGACCTTAAAATCAGTATTACAAATGACCTTAAATACATTATTCAAATGGCTTTCCAATGAGGCTGATCAAACCACAAAGGAAAGTCATGACAGAGGTCATAGGTCACACTAACCCTTCAAAGAAGTGTTTCTTACTATATTAGACAAATTAAAGAAAAACCGTCAAACATTTTCTACATGTTGTATCCCAGGTTCCCAGAACATTCCTTTATCAAAATAAATCACCTGTTTTTATTAAAACTTCTAAAATGCCATGTGTGTGCGTGCCCCTTTAAGATATCGTGGCTCTAAGAAAAATGGAAATCTCCTTTAAGATATCGTGGCACTAAGACAAATGGAAATCTCACTAAACCCAAAGGAAATAGAACACACCAATCCAAACATAGTATTTAAAAAATATCAACAAATAGTTATACACTATTTGTTGTGTGTGGGTATTTGCAAACCCTAGGTTAAAAACAAACAAAACCTAATAATAATGATGATTCCACTGTACTCCCTCAAATCATTAGTGTTAAACTTCCTCAATGTTTATATGTACTTAATTGAACATGCTCTATCCTGTTGTTTAACAAATCTCAAACCTTTAAAAAGTTGGTGCTGTCTCATCAGCGTAAGAGTCAAAACTAACTTCCCCCCCCTCCCCCCCCACTCATGGCTACAGTGTTTGCATGCCCCAAAGATCAATACTTTTCAGCTCGTACATTGATGATCTTCCTTCTGTCTGTACAGAGTCTGAAGTTCCAATGTATGTAGATGATACAGTAATAAACCAAGAAGTTAATGACCGGACATTGTTCCACGTAATGGAAACAGATTATAATGTTAGTATACATTAACTTCCTTCTCAAATTCACTGGTGTTACCTAAACAATAAAACCAAGAAACAATAATCAGAAACTATCACAAAACATTAAAACCAAACTTCACAACTTTCCCTTCTCTTTCAGCTTCAGCTTCAGCTTCCCACAAGACTTTAAAAATAACATGTAAAGCGCCAAAATTATCAAATACATCAGTCAATCCATAAGGATAAAAAACACATTTCGGTGGGCACAACTCTATTGCAATTACCTCTCCCCTATTATTAGAATTCATTAGATTTAGGTAACTGTCTCTTCTTTGATTCAGTTATTGAAATACGACTCCTATTGTCAATACGTTATTCTAGCAGACCATTTAGGCAACAGACAACGTATTACATCGAAATCGCCTCGCTATTATTTTGAATGAATTAGTCTTTCTATTGAACCTAAACAAGCTATTATAACATTCAGTTTATATCTTAAACAAACACTAACGACCATATCTTTCCAGGCAAAATATACCAATAGTTGAATTACATTCAGAAACTCAGGTTATAGCCCATTGGTGCATAGACTGGGATACGAACCCGAGGCTCCCAAATGGCAGGCGAGAATTCTACCACTGAATCACCAAATCTATTGTAATGACAAAGACTCCTCATAAATAACCCTATTTATAATTGTCTCTAGTTGTAAAATCAGGCACGTACTACCGAGACAATTCCCAGAAAATAGCCCTAATTTAACGGTCCAAGTGTTACTCCGGCGATGATTCTCATTATTCTCGCTCTCGTTGTCTCTGTCTCTCTCTTTCTCTCCCGATTGTCGCACCTGTCCTTCCCCTTACCTCTGTGGTTTCGGTGGTTGTGTCCAACTCGGTCACAATGTTTACAGGGAGCCTTACACTCCCGGGTGAAATGTCCTGTCTTATCGCAATTGAAACACTTTCTATCGTCTGATCCTGTCCATTTTTCCCTTCTCTCTTCGGTCCCTTTCTCTTAAAGCCTCATTTATGCTTATCTACAATTACCCCGATAGTTACTATTAAATACTGACCTCATTTCAGTTCTTTCTTTTCTAACTTCGTCACTCTCTCTATCTCCTCAAGATTTAGGAATAATTACTATTGTGACTTTTGATTATTATGTCTCACATGCACATCATTTTCCCCCTGCTGATATCCTTCTTGAAACTTTCTCTCTCTCTTTCTCGACACTTCTTTTCCGGGCTTCAGACAGCCACACCCTAGCGGTGTCAAGCCCTTCTGCCTGTTGCTTCTCTGTCCGGTCCCCACATACCTTATGTATCTGTTCGATCATTAATTCTAGTTTTTCTATCTTTAAACGTCCATCAAATTCGTACTTCTTTCTCCATTTCGGGCCAAAATAAATGTTTCTTTTATCCTTGGCCTCCAGAAATCTCTCATCTCCGGTTAATTCCGGAATCACCTTAGAGGATTTAGCACCCATGTTTATTCAATTACTATTGTTGTTATTCTGGTAAATCTATGTGTGTGTTTCTATAATCTGTTATTATCTTTAATCTATGTGTGTGCTTGTACCTTCTATGATTATGAATACCTCCCGTTAATTTCCTCTAGGATCTTAGAATAATAATTTTCGTGACTTTTGATAAATTATTAGGTCTCACACGTATACAACACCAGAACTCTTACGTTCAATAAGCTATTTCCCATGGGTTGTAAGGTCCTGGTTAACAGCCTATTTTACCGTTATTTCTTATGACTTTTGACTGGTTAATATGTCTATCTTAGACGCAAGTAATTATCTTCTTATCTGCGTTGAACACTGTCTATGTGTGTGCTTTTTATTTTCTCACTCAATTACTATCGTTATTTCCCAATGTGTATTCTCTCTATGTGTGCCCCTCCGGTAGATCTCGACTATCCCCACCAGAACTCTTACGTTCACCAGAACTCTTACGTTTGCAGCCTAATATATATTTTGACCAGTTTTCCTCTTAGGTCTCAATATTAGCTAGTTTAAATCAGCAGTGGCCACAGATGCCTAGGGTTATTGCGGGACCTCCCTCCCAGAACTCTTACGTTCGATTTTGATCTATGTCCAATTCCTGCCTTCCATTTGCACAGAATACTTGGTTATCTTTAAAACATTTTTCTCCACTCAAAATTCTAAA
Source organism: Oncorhynchus gorbuscha (assembly GCF_021184085.1). Classification (NCBI taxonomy): domain Eukaryota; kingdom Metazoa; phylum Chordata; class Actinopteri; order Salmoniformes; family Salmonidae; genus Oncorhynchus; species Oncorhynchus gorbuscha. The sequence goes on along the minus strand of NC_060197.1, from coordinate 7,383,008 downwards.
GACCAGACATAAACCCCTTTGGATATTTCAGTGTCTAACACCCAGAGTACATTAAAATCCTTTACATCATTTAATCATACAGATATTATCCCCTGAATCCGTGAATAAAGAGCACTGACCTTACTTTTTTTGCAGCTGACGTTTCAATATTGGTTGGATCTCGTCACCGTTTCTGTCATATACCAGTTTGCCACCGGTCTGTAAAGAACCCTCCGAACGGGGCCAGGTCTTTAATTTACGGATATTTCGTCCGCCCGTGCATAATTTCAGTGTCTCCATGGACCGACAGAAGCAGGTATTGAGATCCGGCTCGAAGGACCAAGCTGTCACAAGAATTTTCAATCCCAATGATGAACTAAACAATTATTTAAGCTTTGACCAATCCCCAATGTATGTAAGACCCTGGGTTTAATAATAATTAGGCAAAGACTCAGCTTATGCAAAAGGTTGGTTCTTTATTCACGAGAATGTTCTAAAGTCAAAAAATGCAAAGACACGTAATTTTATAACTTCCACCCCCCTACCTACTTACACACACACACAGACACACAAACAGTAGGTGGGAAGTATATTTCCCCACAGTTCTCATTCCTTGTTTATCACTACCAAGCTGGCAGTTCCATCCTCCTGAGATTAGAGGGACCTTGACAGGACCTCCCTTTCCTGTCGTAAGTTTTTTAGAGTTCCAACCAGGTCAGGTCATGTATAGTTTAATTGTCCTCTGTATTTTCTTAGTCACACACACACACACACACACACACACACACACACACACACACACACACACACACACACACACACACACACACACACACACACACACACACACACACACACACACACACACACACACACACACACACACACACACACACACACACACACACACACACACACACACACACACACATACATTTCTCTCCCTTACTTGACTTGACCAAACCTTAATGGACTTAAGTTTACCACTCTATTTATTAATTATACGTGTTACATAATCTAATAATTAAGTTTCAGGGTGGATTTCTTTAGTCATTACCTTAACTTCTTGACGCACCCATCCCATTAGTGGGATCATTTTCATCAACACTCGCTGAATTGCAGTGCACCAAATTCAAATTAAATTACTAACAATATTTAATTTTCATGAAATCACAAGTGCAATATAGCAAAACACAGCTTAGCTTGTTGTTAATCCACCTGGCGTGTCAGATTTCAATACAGCTTTTCAGCGAAAGCGTTTATGTAAGAACATCTCTCTCAGTGGACAAAATATTACAAACACCTAGCAGCCAAGTAGATTGGTCACGAAATTCAGAAAAGCAATAGATTAAATCGCTTACCTTTGATGATCTTCAGATGTTTGCACAGTTACACAATAAATGTTCCCTTTGTTCCGTAAAGATGATTTTATATCCAAAATACCTCCATTTGTTTGGCGCATTATGTTCAGAAATCCACAGGCTCGAGCGGTCACGACATCGCAGATGAAAATCCAAATAGTATCTGTAATGTCCACAGAAACATGTCAAACGTTTTTTATAATCAATCCTCAGGTTGTTTTTAAAATATATAATTGATAATATGTCAACCGGGACTGTCGCTTTTTCAATAGGAGAGGGAGAGACAATGGCTGCCCCACTCTGTTGCGCAAGCAAAACTCTGCGAACACCCAGCTATCCACTGACGCGATGTTATCTTTCTCGCTCATTTTTCAAAATAAAAGCCTGAAACTATGTCTAAAGACTGTTGACACCTTGAGGAAAAGGAATATGGTTGATATCCCTTTAAATGTTGGCAAGGCATCCAATTGAACGGAGAGCTTTCAGGAAAAACAGCCGTTCCTGGTTTGATTTTCCTCAGGTTTTTGCCTGCAATATCAGTTTTGTTATACTCACAGACAATATTTTGACAGTTTTGGAAACTTTAGAGTGTTTTCTATCCTAATCTGACAATTATATGCTTATTCTCGTGTCTGGGCATGAGAAATAGGCAGTTTCAAATGGGTACGTTTTTTTTTGGCAAAAACTAAAATCCTGCCCCCTACACTCAAGAAGTTAAACATAGAAATTCCCTTATCAGAGACCTTGTCTGTATCACCCTCACTCCTGACTAATCTGATGTAGCTGAGCAAGAGCGTCCTGCTGTTCCTCACTGGAGAGGCCTGGTGGATTTTGCCGTTTCCTACATTTGCAGGTGACCTATCCATGTCTAGGTTTTCTGCTATATGGCTTGTTACATTTCTCTTCTGATAACTTTTCCACATACAATTAACATCAGCGCATGAGAGCTCTCTATTGGCAGTGGCTTGTGTGCACTCCTCAACAGCAAACAAAACAGCAGCTATGTACGGTACCTGCAGCACAAGTGCAGTGCCACTGCATAGCCATTATTCGTGCCTCGACACAGCCAAGGTTTGTATTGCAGTTCACTGCCTCTCTGGCCTGGATCCACTGTGGCTGCCACAAATATGACTGGGCTTTCTTCAGATAAGTCATGGCTTGATGCTCTTTAGATGACCACACACATGGTAATTGTATTCATCAAGTGATTTGTACTCATGTAACACTTCACCAGTGCAGGGACCAGAGGTAGACCAGAGGTATTAATTAGGTAATTATATACAGTACCAGTGAAAACCTACTCATTCAAGGTTTTTTCTTTATTTTACTATTTTCTACATTGTAGAATAATAGTGAAGACATCAAAACTATGAAATATCACATATGGAATCATGTAGTAACCAAAAAAGTGTACAAAAAATTTTTTTTAGATTCTTCAAAGTAGCCACCCTTCACCTTGATAACAGCTTTGCACACTCTTGGCATTCTCTCAACCAGCATCATGAGGTCAGCTTAACCATTGATAGATTATATTGAATGAACAAGGGGAGAAACATATTGCAATTGAAAATCATTTCATGTTTAGATGGAGTATTTGGCTGTTTTGGGCTGCCAGAGCCAGTCTATTGCTGAAAATAACATAAGGTTGTTGGACTTTAAGGAGTAATGGTAACGTTAGGCTCCTTAAAGGACAGATCTAAATGTACTAGGGGGGAGGGGCTGGTCCAACTCAAAAAGTTTCATCATCATAATCTGTCCTTGTACTTTTAGACTGGTCTACTCAAGAAAGCCATTGGTCAACTGCAAAACATAAGGAATGCTGCAGCACGGGTACTGACCAAGACCAGACGGAGAGCACACATCACACTGGTTTTAAGGTCTCTGCATTGGCTGCCTGTGAGTTTAAGAATTAATTTTAAGATGATTCTATTGGTTTTTAAATCTATCCACGATTGTGCACCTCAATACGTTAGACATGCTTTTATGTTAGGTCCCTCAGGTCCAATGGCACTGGCCTTTTAACTATCCCAAAGCCAAGGACCAAGAAGCATGGAGAGGCATTCCAGACAACCTGAGGGGTGGTAAAACTGTGGACATATTTAAAAGAGATCTTAAAACACATCTTTTTAGCTTTGCGTTTCCTTGGGGTCCTTTTTTGTTGTTCAGTTTGTGTCATTCTTTAGTTTTTTTAAATCTTATCTTATGCTGTATTTCTATCTAACGTTTTCTATTTCATTATAAAAACATAAATCCATGCGTGAATATGACTAATTAAGCTCCAAATTAACATTACACTGTGTGTATATGTGATGATGAGTGGCCCCCTTAAATAAAGTATGGTTGTTGGTGCCGACTGTCCATCGCAAACAATTCCACCATTACAGAGTTTGACCAGTAGAGGGAACCACAAGGTAATTTATGTCGCAATATGGACAGCACAGGGGGTTTCTAGTGTGGGGCCAAATAAAAATAAAATGACCAGTCATAACTATCTCATTTCATATATTTGGCCTATTGCCCTTTCAAATTCATTTTATTATTCTGTTTCTATGTTTTATGTACTTGGTCTTGTTACCTGACTAAATTGAAATCCCCCTGGTGGGACAATAAAGTTGATCTAATCTAATCTTCAGACATGATGATTTCATGTTAGACACTTGTCAAAGCAAGAACTACTGCAGATTTGCCTTTTTTTGTTGGTGCTTCAACATAAGAAGTGTCAACATTCTATAAGGGGGTTCAGGGGTCACATTTTGCAGAGCAGTGCCCTTGAACCTTAAAATAGTAGATCACCTTAAGTATTGCAATAGGCTGCAGAGGGCACAGTGCACTGGTCAGTGTGCATTACACACTATATGTTTGGTAATTCACTCATCTTTGTGAGTGAGGTGCTAGGAGGAAATCAAGTTGTGTACAAGTGTACATGATTCTCTGTCACATTTAACAAACCCATACAGCCACGGGCTCAATAAGAAACCAAGAGAACAACAAGTATAAAACAAACGTTTATTGGTATCTCAGGAATACAGTAGAATGCTGTGCACAGCACATACGTACAAAAATAAAAGGAAAAACATTTTCAATATATTAGTATTCTTACGTACCCTTGACAGTTTTTCAGAAATAAATGATTGCAGAAGTCTACTATTTTACAATCGTCATAACAAATTCAAACTAAGGCAGAAGGTGAGGTATATGTTAACAAAGAGAAGGGGCATAGGTGGAAGCTCACTCCCCTTTGTGCAAGGGTACAAAACCAAGAGAAAGAAGGTTTTCCCAAAACACACAAGGGAAACACATGCAGACACACTCCCAATCGAGCACGATAACAGGATGCCTTCTTTGCTGAAGTTCACTGACACATTTCACAAATCATTTTCAAAAAGAACTAGAATTTATTGTGGTCGTATGTTTTGGTCAAGTCTGATAGGGAACAGAATATGAACCTGTAATCTTTAGGCTTCCAGCTTTTGTTGCCTCACTATCCCGTTACCATGCTCAGACATAGGAAAGACACCATTTTATAAGCTACTTTGACGGTAGCAAACCTTCACTTTCCACAAGCAGCACTACTTTCAATATTTTCAAGATCTCTGATAAGGTGCACCTTTGACATCTTGTTGACTTTGAGGGAGGGTGTGCAAGACTCTCTCACACACACACACACACACACACACACACACACACACACACACACACACACACACACACACACACACACACACACACACACACACACACACACACACACACACACACACACACACTTCACACACACACACTTCACACCCTGGTATGTTGACATGAGGATTAAGCTGTTCAAATGAACTCACATTGAACTTATTAAAAAGATATTTGACTCACTTTTATCAGAACAATGTATCTGATTAATTTTTCCATTTGTACATTTACCAATGTCAATAACTATCCCAGAATGTTTTAATGTAATACCACATGCAGTCACAGCGGCAATACGTCTTAAGTCTGATCTCTGAGACCACTCTTTAACCAATAGACAAACAATAGGATTTACTTCCAGTACATATATTCTCATTACAACAAGTTAGGAAAAGGAGATTTGATCCAGGCCACTATACCATGTGACAGATTCATTGTATGCCCATAACAATCCAGCCTAAAAAAAGTAAATTCCTGTTGCACACCACTAGTAAGTGTACAGGTAGGTGCTGCCCTTTAGAGAAAGCTTCCATCACTCCTGAAAATAACCTCAACGGACTCTTGTAAACTGTGGAAATTGTTTAACATTTACACTGCAATATGAAACTCCCTTGCAATACTCCAATGTGCCACTAAAATCTTTAAATAACCGTTCCAAGACCTCTCGGTTAATATTGCGAAAGTGTAAGGGAAGGGTTGTTTTAGATAGGATTGGAAGCTCTTGTCCACAAGTCTTTTGACATCAGAGCTTTGGTTCTCAGGCAGAGCCAGGTGATTCCTGAAGAGCAGTTGGTTGGTTGACGTCACAGTGGCCCACAAGGCCTGCTGTAGAGACAGAGAACTGGGAGGATAGAGACTTGCAGTGACTTTGCTCTTTGTCTCAAGTACTGCATCAAGTCTGCAGAGGTCCCCTCCCTGGAAGTATTTGGATGTAGGCTACGCACAAGTGTGTGAGGGAAGGGGTGTGAGAGGAGCAAAAATGAAATCTGCATTCACATTAATGCAGTGCAGAGACGCATCAAACCAAGTGTTTGAACTTCGGCAAGAGAAATTAAAGACGTAACTCAAATAACTGTAGATCTCAGACACATGCATTCTCAGACAGGCAATCAGATGTGAAAAGTGACAATGACAGTTTTTTTTTGAAGCTACAGTCTATGATTCGAAAGACAAAACGCTGCCTAGCCACTAGTTTTTATAGTTTTAACCTATTTTTAACCCACAGTGTTTGTTTACAATTACATTGTTCACAAACAGTGGAATAAACCAAGCTTATATTTTGGGTTCTGATGGGGTAAGACTGTTTAACTAAGGTCGTGAGGCATTTCTAAGTTATATTCGTTAAGAATAAATGGCTATAAAGGCTCATTACATTACAATTAAAGTCCAAAAATGGATGCACCAATCACAGACTGTAGCTTTAAAGCCACGCATATAAGAGCAATTAAGGACAAGATGGAAGTCTTGGAGGCCACTGATGGTCTTTCTATGGAGACCATTCAAACAGTGCATAAAGAATTCCATAAATAAATAATCAACCCAGCACAGCCCTGTATGTCCCTTTAAAACCAATCAACTAGCTTTACATCAAATTCATTGCAAATTAATCAAATAGAGAGATAACACTATCAAATAGAGACAAACATTGATTTGATGGGAGTGGGGGTGAAAGGGGGAGGGGGGTGACTCAAATAGCAGACCTCCCTGGACACAGAGTCAGGGTCAACACTGGTCCATGACTCGGACTGTGAACTAAAAAAGGACTAAAAGCAGGAGAAGAAGCTCCTGGGTTACTGCTGGAATCCCAAGGTCCCTCCAGCCCCATGGGGTTTCACAGGGGTATCTGAAGACCGGGGTGGTACTGGTTAAAGGGGAGTATGTGGGGAGCAGCCAGTCCTCCTGGATGAGACACATTCTTGCAGGGGATTCAACAAACAGCGACAGCAGGCCGCATCCCATAAGTCTTTTCTAGGTTAAAATAGTCCTGCTCCTCCTCGGCTCCACCAAAGAGAACATTCCCAGAGGGTGACTTGGGGTGGGCAGAGTGAGAAGCCTCAGTTTTCAAGTAACCAGCAGCAGAGGAAAGAACACTATTAACTATGAGGCACTGCACTGTCCTTCAGTCCAGTGCTACACATTGACTCCAGGAACTGAGCCTCCCGTAATTACATTTAAAACCATCAAACTACCGCTTCCAACAACTTTCTGCCACTGCAGTGCTGCTGCAGAGCACACTGATCTGGGAGGGGTCTATGGGATTTCACTAAACACACTAAACAACTAAATAAATAATAATGTATGGGAACGATTCTCAACAAGCAAAAAGACATCAGGCACCATCATGGATGGTCACTGTGCAACCTGAACTAAGCAACTTGTTCCTGGTTCTTTTTTCTGATTCACATTTGTCAATATTTACATCATTTTTCATTGGTTTAATAGACATCTTTATGTATGGCGATGCACAAAAGCTTGCAATTTTACATTTCACACACTCACCCAAAGCCAAATGCTAAAGCTTTTGGGCATTTCAGCAGTGTACTAGTTTGTGAGCAGATACATGTTTTATTGTGCGTTCTTATGCCAGTCCCCTTTTCAGTTCATTTCAAGCTATGATGCAAATGAGCTCTGAGACAAAGGAGGTTTGAATCCAGTCTGTAACACATAACTGCCCCACCGTGTTTAAATGACCTTGTGGAGAGACTAGAGTCTCACATGGCGGTTAAACTTCTACTGTGGGTGGGCAACTGAGTTTCTCTACCTCCCCACACTCATGGCTGAGTTCTCCTCTAGTCTTCTCTCTGTGTACCAGAGAGTGTATATTACTTAATCAATCTAATTACAGAAAAAGAAAATAAACCAGAGATAGACCTGCCCCCCTGAGGCCCTCCTCGGAGTGTCAGCCCTATTTCTGACTACAGCGGGTGTCTCTTACATGCAAGTTTAAGAGGGCCACAAGTGGGAACACCAAGGCACCTTCACATCGTTCAGCAAGGGAAGTGCATTTAAGTAGTCTCGTTCTCAATCCCCCTTTTTGCTAAATAATAGCAATCTTGAACACAGGGGAGTGAACCAGCAAGTGCTCAAAGGTCTCAGAGAATGGATAGACTAAACAGGTATTACTTTGAGCATACAGTAACTCCATGCATCTCTTTATCCAGTCAAGTGGTTCTTTGAGGTAATAAAAAGTATCCATTTCACTCCTAAAAGCTAAGGATATTAGTCATCCACCCCAAAGACAGGGTGAAGCTGCCCCAGTATCTATGAGTTAGAGAACGCCCAGGAAGCTCAGATTCAAGCTCCCATTCGACAGCTATGCAAGCGTTATAATGTAAAAAATCTGTTTGTTTTGGAGTTTGGCTAAGCAACTATCTTGATTTACTCCCGTTACGACCGGTATGTACTTCCAGAAAAGGTGTAAATACACTCCTCAATCGATAATGACAAGCAGCAAATAATGGCATATACATAAGTTCTAATACAAAGGTAGCTATCCAAATATACATATATAAAGATAATAAATACTTGTTTAGCTTTTTGCAATCCTTTTGTAATGGTATATATTTATATTGTATAATTCTATATTACCTTGGAGAACCTCCACATGTGCAAATTAGTGAGTTATTGCCAGCTTTGATCATGATAATCGGGGGAGGAAGTGTGTGACAGTCATGGCGGTGGTGGCCTTGTTGCCTCTCTTTGCGCGGCCATGTTTGCTGAGGGCGATGTAGGAGCCCTTGTAAACCGAAGACTCATAGGCATTGTAGTTGTTTGGCAGCAAGGTCTCCTTGAACTTGCACTCGTCCCGGAAGAATTTCTAAAAATGGCAAATGGAGAGACAAGGTCAACAAAAAAGCTTTTAGCATAAAAACATTTGGAAAAAAATGCCTGGAATTTCAGCCTGTTAAGGTGGGATGGAGTTTTTGGCCCACAGCATGACATCATAATTTGATCTGGTTATTCTGACCAATGACTGGTCATCTTTTATTTGCATATGTATCCTCCTACTGTGAAGGGGTAAGCGGGTTAGGCTTTATAGTCTAGACGATTCTATCCACCTATCGAGGTTGTATATGTAAATATATGTACATTTCTATCAACCCGCATACATGATCAGACATAATTTCAATGGCAAAAGGAGGTGCAGTGAAATAAATTATAAAAATAAAATTGGAGTTATTTTCCATGAAATAGACATACAGTGAGGATTAAAAATGTTAATTAAAAAGACTGCATGCTGGCTTTAAATGACCACTTCAAACTTCTAAAACCACATGCTCTAAATTTCTGTTGTAATGCAGTCATTCATATTCAATAATTTCCAAGTTCTATAGTAATCATTTTTTAGATCATTTTTCATGATTCGAGTATTGGGTTTTCTGCCGATCTAACATAAACATACAGACAACAAACAATTTCAAGAGTAATCCAAATACAGAGGAAACAGAGGACTGGACTAAACGTGGTTAAAAAGATTTCTGACACTCCTTGTTCATCAACGTCACGGTGAATCATTGCCTGCTGATTTACAGTGTCTTGTCAAGCTGAACACATTAAATACATTTCAGCAAATTGTAGATCTCCTCCACGGCAATAGATTTGGATGTTTACTGCAGCTAAACACTACTCTGTTCAGTCCCAGTTTATCAACCCAGAGGCCCAACATCGCGAGACTTCCGAAAACACTTGAGAAGTCAATGAGGTAAGTGAAAAAATGATTCCTTAGTTGTTAATTTTCTCGAAATCTAAAAGGCACAACCTAGATTGACACTTACATGTTTTAATTTTCGTCAAAACAACTTTATATCAAAGGAGTGCCTTTGATTAGTGGCCTGCACATGCGCAGTTCGGCGCCAAACGACCATTGTACCGATGACGCGTTTCTGCGCTTGACTTTAGCTAGCCAACGTTGCCATGACATCACCTACAAGCGAGATAGGGGATTTCTATTGGAGATGCAGTTTCTACATACTGTACAACTTCAAATAATATCCAGAGCGGTTTATTTGCTTCAGTCACCAAACGCAACTGGCGCTTACATTATAACACTTGCAGATCTGTCTAATGGGAGTTTGAATTGGAGGCTTCCATTTGAGCAAGGCATCTATTGCTCAATAACATGTTGAAAAGACTACCGCACTTTGTGACCAGTATGACCAGTATAAACATTTTAATAACACATCCACTGCAGATCAGACTTGCAATGACTAGGCTCCCTATCACACACCGCAATTTCAGCTTCAGCATCATTCTCTCACTCTTTGTATCCACTGTAATTGAGGCGACCATGTCAACCCACACTGCAGTCTCATCCATGGCAATAATGTTGCTCACCTGTACCTTATTGCGCAATCTTTACCATATGCACTGAAGTTCACGTGTAAACAATGCATTTAGACCCATCGTTTATTCGAAACAGGCGTTTATTTGCTGAAATGTGTGACGATGCCCGGCTATTAAAAGAAACAGGCGGCTATTTGAGACTGCATTTTATTGAAGTTTTATTGTATCTTCATACTAAAACATATTTGACTGCAAGCCAAAAGCAGGGTGCAGTTTTATAGGCTAAAATGTCAGAGCCAAATGTTTGCCAATTCAGACCAATTTACAGCAGTACGCCAACACGTAGACGTACAATATGGTGCAATATTTTAATTCAACATTGGCCCATAAAATCAATCTTAATATAATCTATGGTAAAGCACCTTCTCTTTAGATTAGTATTCCTACCTTGAACATTGATTGATTCCTTCAATAAATAGCTTCAGACATTCAACTCTCAGAAAAGCAATCAGATGATTGATAGACTATTAGGCTAGAGTTAACTCACGAGTTCAATAGGCATCGTTTATATCGTCTTATTCAACAGATCATATTTCAATTATGATTAAATTTGTGTTATCCTTTACAAACACCCTTTCCATTATGCTACACAAGCTACAGAAAGACCACACTGAAACAAGTTATAACCTGGGAAATTGGAAATTATGAATAATTTACAATGGAATCATTCCGTGCCTCATGAACGCTCCCATCAGTGAGGTAATATTTGATTCACAGAGAACAAAATAATGCAAAGGGTCTACTTAACAAAGCAAATTCTTAAAAATATATAATTGGTAATAACATATGAACAAAGAAGTTAGCTAATCTCAAACACATTGCGTTTTTCTCCATCTCTCTTATCTCTCATGCCAGCAAAAGAGGGAAACACAATAGCGCACACCTACCGTTCCATACAACCTTCCTCTGCTGTTCATTGCGACAAACAGCTCACTTCTCACCCCATACATACTTATCACTCCTCTCTCCACCGCAGAGATCTCTATTAGACCTAGTCAAACAAAGCATGGTGTTATACAGAGGAACCTTGTCAAATTGACAGGTGTATCAATGCGTTTGATTACGGTAGAACAAAGGCGTGCATGATGCCGCGGTGGGTGTAACCTTGTAGGTGGCTACTCTGCATGCATCGTCTTTGTTCTGGATCATTTGGGGAGCAATGCTGTTAATTTCCTATTGCCCAAATGAATATCTATCATAACTGCACTTTCTGGCGTGCATGGCAATCCTTTTCTGGGCCACAGAAGGAGCCAGTGTAAAAATAAGTTGGCGTCTATATTGGTCCAAGCATTCATGTCATGTTTTGGCCTGGGAAGATATTTAGCACTGAATGATACAATGTTTTTTAATAGATTTGTCTTTGCTTTGAGAGACATTCAATGTTGTCGACCCCAATGATTAAAGATCATGCAAGACCGACAAGGAGCTCTCAAGTCGCCTTTACTTGGGACCGCTCATATGATATGTTCTCTATTGAATTACATTTCAGGATGCGACTCACTGTACTGGTTCTCATTATGTACACCGTTTATCCTGCCGTCAGGGAGGATCTGCAGGTGAAATCCAATGCCCACGTTGCAGTAAAGTCGCCGCACTCTCTTGATGCCCATCAAATAGTCACTCTCCCAGTTCATGTCCGATTTCGCCCCAGAGATTCCCAGAACAGAGCGGGAAAAGAGGGTCTCCCACCTTTGCTCCAATAAAGTTGCATTAGTCCTGCTTGGAATCGGATATGATGACACAATCCCCAATAGAGACCCCAAGAGAACAATTGCAGTCAACGTCGAGTGCGTGCTGGCCTCGTTGCACATACCGATGAAGAACCTTTGCGCAATGGCCATCCAGTTTACCTTCGGGGCACGTGGTCAAAGTTAATGGCCCTAAAAATACCTGTCTTCTTGTTTTTCTTCCTTCGGCATGGTGGTAAAGGCTTATTTTTGGAAGGCAGATAAGGTCTTCTGGCATGAAATGACAGCCCGAAAGAGGAGTAGAAAAGGGAGAGAGCGTGACAGAGCTTGAGGTGGTGGTGATGATCATCTTTTGCAGCTCCGCGCCACTCTCGATAGGCAACGCTGGCGCCTCTCTCGATAGGCAACGCTGGCTGTGGAGAATACCACTCACCAAAAACCTATGTCACATTGCCAGGCACTCGTATCCTTATATGACATCACTCGGACTTCATTGCTGCCCGTCAAAGTGAGGGAGGGGAGAGAGAGAGGAAGAAAAAGTTGCAACCCAGCAAGTGTATGCAGCAGGCGCTGAGCTGCAAGTCTGATGAGAGTATGTGCAGCCGCTGTCACCTCACATGTGAGATGGGGCAGGGGGAGAGGAGTTTCATTGGGTAGAGTTGAGCAATCATGGGATGCGATGGGGTACTTTGGCCGAGCCCAAATTGGGACGCTGGTCATATGTCTGACAGGCTGCTTCCTTATTTAGAATGAAGGTGTAAAAACAGTCCAGTAGTCACCGGAGAGCAATGGCAATCCTGTCCGCCACTTCCTTCGCTGTTTGTTCAGGAAGTTTACACGACAACATATTTCGGAATTCCTGGAAAGATTTCTGTGTATTAATAGAGAGAATGCACAAATTAAAAAAGGAAAACCAATATTAACATGTCACAGGAATGTGAGTGATCTTTCCGTCTACGGGTTCCTTTACCCCCCAACCTTCAGGAAAACCCGGTGTTATTGTCAGCCTTGAACAGACTACATAACGCATACGCCGCGGGGAATGCCTATACGTCAGAGAGTACCATGATACGTGGTTCCCCAGGTGCTTACGGTGCCAAGGAGCACAAGTCAAGTCATACCTTGGCAACCACAAAGAGGGGCGCTGTTGCTGATACACAAACAAGGGTTTTATGAAATCATTGCCTTGCTTTGGTAAAATTCTCAATTTGAAAAGACAAAGCATTTTGTCTGCTACATCACATTTTTTATATCTATTACATTTCTTAAAATCAGAGTGTAGGCCAGTTTCCATGATAAATAACATTTTAGCCTTTAACATTGTATTAACATGTTATTACATAGCAAAGATTGCATTGCAAATATGACTACTAGAATGGAGTTGCAGCCTGATTTTTGTTCTTCCAGAAGTGGATATTCTTCCATTTGTGTAAAATCATAAACCACTCCATTACTATACAATAAGCAATGACTGTTGTAAATGTTTTAACTTCCAAAAATGATTTCTATAGAAATCCTAATTGGGACAGTTATATTTTGGGACAGCAATATTTTTCACAATTATACAGTTTAAGTGATCTACAGTTCAAGTGAAAGGGGAACAGTAGAATAGACAAGCATGGCAGAGAGGCCAAAAAACAGTTAGAGGCCAACAAACCGTTACAGAGGTCAGTAAACAGTTACAGAGGCCGACAAAACCGTTACAGAGACCAACAAACCATTACAGAGGCCGACAAAACCGTTACAGAGTCCAACAAACAGTTAGAGGCCAACAAACCATTACAGAGGCCAACAAACCATTACAGAGGCCAACAAACAGTTACAGAGACTAATAAACAGTTACAGAGGCTAATAAACAGTTACAGAGGCTAATAAACAGTTACAGAGGCTAATAAACAGATACAGAGGCCAACAAACAGTTACAGAGGCCAACAAACCGTTACAGAGGCCGACAAACCGTTACAGAGGCCAGCAGTCAGTTACAGAGGCCAACAAACCGTTACAGAGGCCAACAAACAGTTACAGAGGCCGACAAACCGTTACAGAGGCCAACAGTCAGTTACAGAGGCCAGCAGTCAGTTACAGAGGCCAACAGTCAGTTACAGAGGCTAACAGTCAGTTACAGAGGCCAACAGTCAGTTACAGAGGCCAACAAACAATTACAGAGGCCAACAAACAGTTACAGAGGCCAACAAACCGTTACAGAGGCCAACAAACGGTTACAGAGGCCAACAAACAGTTACAGAGGCCAACAAAAAGTTACAGAGGCCAACAAACAGTTAGAGAGGCCAACAAACAGTTAGAGAGGCCAACAAACAGTTAGAGGACAACAAACCGTTAGAGACACCAACAAACCGTTAGAGGCCAACAAACAGTTACAAACAGTTACAGAGGCCAGTAAACAGTTACAGAGGCCAACAAACAATTACAGAGGCCAACAAACAATTACAGAGGCCAACAAACAGTTACAGAGGCCAACAAACCGTTACAGAGGCCAACAAACAGTTACAGAGGCCAACAGTCAGTTACAGAGGCCAGCAGTCAGTTACAGAGGCCAATAAACAGTTACAGAGGCCGACAAACCGTTACAGAGGCCGACAAACCGTTACAAAGGCCGCAAACCGTTACAGAGGCCAACAGTCAGTTACAGAGCCCAAACAGTTACAGAGGCAAACAAAACAGTTACAGTGACCAATAAACCATTACAGAGGCCAACAAACAGTTACAGAGGCTAACAAACAGTTACAGAGGTCAACAAACAGTTACAGAGGCCAGTAAACAGTTACAGAGGCCAGTAAACAGTTACAGAGCCCAACAAAACAGTTACAGTGACCAATAAACCATTACAGAGGCCAACACACAGTTACAGAGGCTAACAAACAGTTACAGAGGTCAACAAACAGTTACAGAGGCCAGTAAACAGTTACAGAGGCCAGTAAACAGTTACAGGGGCCAGTAAACCGTTACAGAGGCCAACAAACCGTTACAGTGTAAAGGTTTTCTAGGTGTGGTGAAGGAGAGTCGGACCAAAACGCAGCGTGTAGATTACGATTCATGTTTAATGAAAAAAACACACTAAACACAAACACTACAAGACAATAAATGTAACGAAAACCGAAACAGCCTAAACTGGTGCAAACTAACACTAGACAGTTACAATGACACTAAGGACAATCACCCACGACAAACTCAAAGAATATGGCTGCCTAAATATGGTTCCCAATCAGAGACAACGATAAACACCTGCCTCTGATTGAGAACCACTCCAGACAGCCATAGACTTTGATAGATAACCCACTAAGCTACAATCCCAATACCACCACCAAAACCCCAAGACAAACACACCCCAATACAAAAACCCCATGCCACACCCTGGCCTGACCCAATACATGAAGATAAATACAAAATATGTCGACCAGGGCGTGACAGAACCCCCCCCCCCCCTAAGGTGTGGACTCCAGAACGCACCTCAAAACAATAGGGAGGGTCCGGGTGGGCGTCTGTCCATGGTGGCGGCCCCGGCGCGGGACGTGGACCCCACTCAGTCAATGTCTTAGTCCCCTCTCCTCGCGTCCCTGGATAGTCCACCCTCGCCGCCGACCATGGCCTAGTAGTCCTCACCCAGAAACCCACTGGACTGAAGAGCAGCTCGGGACTGAGGGAAAGCTCGGGAGTGAGAGAAAGCTCGGGAGTGATAGAAAGCTCGGGAGTGAGAGAAAGCTCGGGAGTGAGAGAAAGCTCGGGAGTGAGAGAAAGCTCGGGAGTGAGAGAAAGCTCGGGAGTGAGAGAAAGCTCGGGAGTGAGAGAAAGCTCAGGAGTGAGAGGAAGCTCAGGAGTGAGAGGAAGCTCAGGCGTGAGAGGAAGCTCAGGCGTGAGAGGAAGCTCAGGAAGGTAGATAGATCTACCAGATCCTGGCTGGCTGGTGGTTTCAGCAGATCCTGGCTGACTGGCAGATCCTGGCTGACTGGCAGATCCTGGCCGACTGGCGGTTCTGGCAGATCCCGGCTGACTGGCGGATCTGGAAGAGTCTGGTTGACTGGCGGATCCTGGCAGACTGAAAGATCTGGCTGCTCCATGCTGACTGGCGGCTCTGACTGCTCCACGCTGCCTGGCGGCTCTGGCTGCTCCCTGTAGGCTGACAGCTCTGGCGGCTTCTTACAGACTAGCAGCTCTGGCGGCTCCATGCAGACTGGCAGCTTCTTGCAGACTGACAGCTCCACTGACAGCTCCTTGCAGACTGGCAGCTCCTTGCAGACTGGCAGCTCCTTGCAGACTGGCAGCTCCTTGCAGACTGGCAGCTCTGGCTGCTTCATGCAGACTGACAGCTCTGGCTGCTCCATGCAGGCTGGCAGCTCTGGCTGCTCCTTGCAGGCTGACAGCTCTGACTGCTCCATGCAGGCTGGCAGCTCTGGCTGCTCCTTGCAGGCTGACAGCTCTGACTGCTCCATGCAGGCTGGCAGCTCTGGCTGCTCCATGCAGGCTGGCAGCACCTTGCAGACTGGCAGCTCCTTGCAGACTGACAGCTCCTTGCAGACTGACAGCTCTGGCTGCTCCATACAGGCTGGCAGCTCTGGCTGCTCCATGCAGGCTGACAGCTCTGGCTGTGCTGAACAGACAGGAGACTCCAGCAGCGCTGTAGAGGAAGAAGACTCTAGCTGCGCTGAACAGGCGGGAGGCTCCGGCAGCGCAGGAGAGGCGAGGTGCACTGTAGGCCTGATGCGTGGTGCTGGCACTGGTGGTACTGGGCTGAGGACACGCACAGGAAGCCTGGTGTGGGGAGCTGCCACCGGAGGGCTGGTGTGTGGAGGTGGCACAGGATGGGCTGGACCGTGAAGGCGTACTGGAGATCTTGAGAGCAGTGTTGGCACAGGACGTGCAAGGCTAGGGATGTGCACAGGAGGCCTGGTGCGTGAGGCTGGCACCAACTTCACCAGCCGACTAACACGCACCTCAGGACGAGTATGGAGCGCTGACCCAGGTGCCATCAAATCCCTGACACGTTCCGTCGGGCAAATTCCATGCAAAAAGCACCAACACAGCAACTCCGTCATTTCTCTCTCCTCCAATTTCCCCATTAACTCCTTCACAGTCTCTGCTTCGCTCACCTCCAACACCGGTTCTGGTCTCCTCCTTGGCTCCTCACGATAAACAGGGAGAGTTGGCTCAGGTCTGACTCCTGACTCTGCAACACTCTCCCTGAGCCCCCCCCAAGATATTTTGGGGCTGACTCTCAGGCTTCCATCCGCGTCGCCGTGCTGCCTCCTCATACCTGCGCCTCTCCGCTTTCGCAGCCTCCAAGTCTTCCTTGGGGCAGCGATATTCTCCAGGCTGAGCCCAAGGTCCTTCACCGTCCAGTTCGTCCTCCTCTTTGGGCTGCTCCTGTTGCCTCTTCTCCTGCTGCAGGAGAGGGGGGCCAACAAACCGTTACAGAGGACAACAAACCGTTACAGAGGCCAACAAACAGTTACAGAGAGTAATAAACATTTACAGAGGCCAACAAACAGTTACAGAGAATAATAAACAGTTACAGAGGCAAACAAACCGTTACAGAGGCCAACAAACAGTTACAGAGACTAATAAACAGTTACAGAGACCAACAAACAGTTACAGAGACCAACAAACAGTTACAGAGGCCAGCAAACATTTACAGAGGCCAATAAACAGTTACAGAGACTAATAAACAGTTACAGAGGCCAACAAACATTTACAGAGGCCAACAAACAGTTAGAGGCCAACAAACAGTTAGAGGACAACAAACCGTTACAGAGGCCGACAAACCGTTACAGAGGCCGACAAACCGTTACAGAGGCCAACAGTCAGTTACAGAGGCTAACAAAACAGTTACGGAGGCTAACAAACAGTTACAGAGGCCAGTAAACAGTTAGAGGCCAGTAAACAGTTACAGAGGCCAGTAAACAGTTACAGAGGCCAGTAAACAGTTACAGAGGCCGACAAACAGTTACAGAGGACAATAAACAGTTACAGAGGCCAACAAACAGTTACAGAGGTCGACAAACAGTTACAGAGGCCGACAGTCAGTTACAGAGGCCAACAGTCAGTTACAGAGGCCAACAGTCAGTTACAGATGCCAACAGTCAGTTACAGAGGTCAACAAACAGTTACAGAGACCAACAAACCGTTACAGAGGCCAACAAACCGTTACAGAGACTAATAAACAGTTACAGAGGCCAACAAACCGTTACAGAGGCTAACAAACAGTTACAGAGGTCAGCAAACAGTTACAGAGGTCAACAAACAGTTACAGAGGCCAGTAAACAGTTACACAAGCCAACAAACAGTTACAGAGCCCAGTAAACAGTTAGAGAGGCTAACAAACAGTTACAGAGCCCAGTAAACAGTTACAGAGGCTAACAAACAGTTACAGAGGCCAGTAAACAGTTAGAGGCCGACCGTCAGTTACAGAGGCCAACAGTCAGTTACAGAGGTCAACAAACAGTTACAGAGGCCAACACACCGTTACAGATGCCAACAAACCGTTACAGAGACCAACAAACCGTTACAGGGGCCAAAAAAACGTTACAGGGGCCAAAAAAACGTTACAGGGGCCAACAAACCGTTACAGAGGACAACAAGCCGTTACAGAGGCCAACAAACCGTTACAGAGGACAACAAACCGTTACATAGAGTAATAAACATTTAGAGGCCAACAAACAGTTAGAGGCCAACAAACAGTTACAGAGACTAATAAACAGTTACAGAGGCCAACAAACCATTACAGTGGCCAACAAACAGTTACAGAGACTAATAAACAGTTACAGAGGCCAACAAACCGTTACAGAGACCAACAAAAGTTACAGAGAGTAATAAACAGTTACAGGGGCCAACAAACCGTTACAGGGGCCAACAAACCGTTACAGAGGCCAACAAACCGTTACAGAGGCCGACAAACAGTTACAGAGGCCAACAAACAGTTACAGAGGCCAACAAACAGTTACAGAGGCCAACAAACAGTTACAGAGACTAATAAACAATTACAGAGGCCAACAAACAGTTACAAAGACCAACAAAGAGTTACAGAGACTAACAAACAGTTACAGAGACTAATAAACAGTTACAGAGGCCAAAAAACAGTTACAGAGGCCAACAAACAGTTACAGAGGCCAACAAACAGTTACAGAGGCCAACAAACAGTTACAGAGACTAATAAACAATTACAGAGGCCAACAAACAGTTACAAAGACCAACAAAGAGTTACAGAGACTAACAAACAGTTACAGAGACTAATAAACAGTTACAGAGGCCAAAAAACAGTTACAGAGGCCAACAAACAGTTACAAAGACCAACAAAGAGTTACAGAGACTAACAAACAGTTACAGAGACTAATAAACAGTTACAGAGGCCAAAAAACAGTTACAGAGGCCAACAAACAGTTACAGAGGCCAACAAACAGTTACAGAGACTAATAAACAGTTACAGAGGCCAACAAACCGTTACAGAGGCCAACAAACAGTTACAGAGACTAACAAACAGTTAGAGGCCAACAAACAGTTACAGAGACTAATAAACAATTACAGAGGCCAACAAACAGTTACAGAGACTAATAAACAATTACAGAGGCCAACAAACAGTTACAGAGGCCAACAAACAGTTACAGAGACTAATAAACAGTTACAGAGGCCAACAAACCGTTACAAAGGCCAACAAACCGTTACAGAGACTAACAAACAGTTAGAGGCCAACAAACAGTTACAGAGACTAATAAACAATTACAGAGGCCGACAAACAGTTACAAAGGACAACAAAGAGTTACAGAGACTAACAAACAGTTACAGAGGCTAATAAACAGTTACAGGGGCCAACAAACCGTTAAAGGGGCCAACAAACCGTTACAGGGGCCAACAAACCGTTACAGAGGCCAACAAACCGTTACAGAGGCCAACAAACAGTTACAGAGGCCAACAAACAGTTACAGAGACTAATAAACAATTACAGAGGCCAACAAACAGTTACAAAGACCAACAAAGAGTTACAGAGACTAACAAACAGTTACAGAGACTAATAAACAGTTACAGAGGCCAAAAAACAGTTACAGAGGCCAACAAACAGTTACAGAGGCCAACAAACAGTTACAGAGACTAATAAACAGTTACAGAGGCCAACAAACCGTTACAGAGGCCAACAAACAGTTACAGAGACTAACAAACTGTTAGAGGCCAACAAACAGTTACAGAGACTAATAAACAATTACAGAGGCCAACAAACAGTTACAGAGACTAATAAACAATTACAGAGGCCAACAAACAGTTACAGAGGCCAACAAACAGTTACAGAGACTAATAAACAGTTACAGAGGCCAACAAACCGTTACAAAGGCCAACAAACCGTTACAGAGACTAACAAACAGTTAGAGGCCAACAAACAGTTATAGAGACTAATAAACAATTACAGAGGCCAACAAACAGTTACAGAGACTAATAAACAATTACAGAGGCCAACAAACAGTTACAAAGGCCAACAAAGAGTTACAGAGACTAACAAACAGTTACAGAGGCTAATAAACAGTTACAGAGACTAACAAACAGTTACAGAGGCCAACAAACAGTTAGAGACTAATAAACAGTTACAGAGACTAATAAAAAGTATGTTTACTTCCTGCTGATCGGGGTACTGTCCATGGTCCTTAATGTTTGAGCATTGTCTGTTCTGTTAACTTCGTGCTGATTAGGGATCTGTCCATGGTGCTGAATGTTTGTGCGCCGTGGTATTAGGGGGTATTAATATGCAGTGATGCATCACCTAGCCACGCTAGCTTTGTCCAGAGTGGCTCGTCATGTGGTTGCTAGCAAGCTAGGTAGTGCTCATTATCAACAGGCAATCCAGTAGGGGCTTGAAGCTATAGTGAGCTTCGATTGGTCAATAGACCCGCTTTATTGCTGAGTACTTGCATGAAGTTCAGCTTTCCCAAACTTAGGTCCCACCATGGTCACACTCTCTTGCCCATGCTCGCGTCGCCCAACGGTTCCCCGCCCACTTCACTTCTCATCGCTTTTCTTTCATTGAAAATGAATGGCTTCCAATTGTTTCATCGCCCCACATCGTCTTCATTTAACACGGGCTGTTAGTGCACAACAATGGCCATCACTATCTGGCCAAGAAGCCCTGGTTTCTTAAAGTCTGATTTTGAACCTAACCCTAAGCTAATTTTTTACACATTCATTTTAACGATATAGCCAATTTTGACTTTGCAGCTTGGCCATAGTGGGAACCCACAACAATGGATTCCTGCAAGCTAGTTAGATGTCTTCATTGTACCTGCTTCTACAATTTAAGTTACAACATCAGTAAACCCTGCTGAAAAGCACATTTATTGTATGTCTACAGCGTTTAACTGGCTGGGCAAGCAGAAAGTCATGCAAACAGCATCTGAATCGGCAAAAGGAAGATGTCATTGACAAAGTAAACCTTAAATCAATTTTGGGAAAGCTATGTTAATGAGAACCATGCTGAGGCCCTGACATTGACGCTGCTGAGCTCTGAGACACAGACATGGACCATAGAGAGCTTTCAATAGTCTGATTAATGTGCAGCTAAAACTGCTGAGTGTAATGACAGCCTAACAGATAGTGATTTTAGGGTAGACCTTGCTATACCACCACCATCATCAGCATCTTACCACCATATGTCCAGTCCTGACAATACTGCAGGGATGCCTAATGATAATATATATGCATAATATTGGCCATCACATCTGTATCGTCTGTACAAAAACAAACATGGCAAAAAAACTTTTGATTATCTGTTTTTGTCCAGAATTTCCATATCAAGTACATCTCTACTGACAAAATTTAGGGATTTCATTAGCAGAAATTCAAGAGATCCACTGCCAAATTTGAAGTGCACAGCCGTTATGGGTTGTTTAATGGTATTCACTCTTTGGGACATCCTAAAAAGAATGTTCTGGAACAAAGTTAATATTTCAAATTCTTAGGGGGGTTGCCCAATGGCCAAGTTAATCTTGTTAATCTTATTAACGACCCCTAGGCACCTCTGCATTTTGAATAGTGACAATTCATTCAAAGAACCAATGCAGACCATGAGGAGATGATGGCATTGGAGGAAAAATAATGGGCATCAGCCAAGAACATTGCAATTTCCTAGAGCATGTTCTGACATTCTTTCCATTAGCACTTAGAATGGATTATATCACACAGCGAGATTAAAAGACAACACGTCTAGATGCATGAATCCTTGACAGAGACAACTGCACTTGACCCATTAACAGCTGGGTTACTATCCACAGAAATCTGACTAGAAAGATACAATTAAGCACAGCTGCCTGCAGCACAAGAAGGAAACAGAAACAGGTCAACAGCAACTGCCGTTGTCGAACAAACTGGGTCTCAAATGTGTGTTTTTCTTTCATTTATAATAATATACAACCAATTTCAGAAAAACCAAGGATACCATCGAAAAGAGAAATTCTCTACTTTGAGAAGAAGTAACCCCCTCTATGGAGTTCATATCATTGTTTCTCTTCCTCCCTCTCCATTACATTTCTAAGACCTTACAGTTTGTTTGATATGTAGAATATCACTGAGTCGGCAGGATTATTCAACACGGAGGGTGAAAGAGAGATTTACAGTACTATATATGATTGATAAGCAAACTCAGCCTAGGCCTACTACTAATCTGGCACAACGGCACATAATATCAAGATGTGATTTAGACTTGTAAGGTTAACAGCTAGATCAAAATGCATTAATTGACTTGCCTTGACCTCAAACATTACTAGTGTGCGTGTGTGCGCGCGTGTGTATGGATGTGGAATGCTTATATATGGAACAAAGAAACAGGAAGTTACCCGGAGGGAAATGTGCCAGAGAGGTTTCTTTTGTTATTGGCAGGTCAGCTGTCTCCATACCAATTATAGGGTCCTCTATTCAACACACACACACACACACAGAATGGGCCGAAGGGTATAGCCATTCATACAGGCTTTGTGTACAAGTGTAAGTAACTGGATATACTGGGATATCAAGCTCTTTCAATTAGTCTTTTATTAACGTGGGGTTAGATGATATTGAAACAACAGCTGGGGAGACCCAATATGCATTGGAAGAGAATTGTTCAAGGATGACATCAGAACCACTAGCATACCCCCAGCCGTGTATTCAACACAGCTATCTTCAAGCAACTAGCCCAACCAGCACTGTTAGTGTAGCCTAAATGATATTGATGCCAACAGCATTCTTTAAACATAGGATACGATGAGAAACATTGTGTTGAAAGTCAATACTGTACGACTGCATGTCTGTTCATCTATCAACTATCCCTTTCAGTACTAACATTCCTGACCATTACATTTCAGGAATTGACATCCCAGTGGGCACAGACGTAATTTCAGCGTCTGGTTTTGATTTAGATTTGGTTATGTTGTCAACTAACGAGAGTTCAACGTGAAATGAACTAAATGTGACCATGTCGTTTTCCACGTTGATTCAATGCAATAACGTAGATTTTTGTTGATGTTGAAATTACTTGGAAACAACGTTGATTCAACCTGTTTTTGTCCAGTGGGATGAGAAATTCACATTTGAACTTGAACCCCAAACTAGCAGTAACTCTGCTGCACGAGCTCATTCAGATCACAAAGCTGAATTTCCATCTTACTGAAAGCAAGCAATAAAACTCACAAAAACAAAGTGGACAAGCATTCACTTCAGTGATATTGTGACAATTAAGAAACCCAGTAATCAATATGGGATAGACTTGAAATGAAAATCATTGGATTTCATTTGGAATTAATATAGGCCAGCCAAGTCAAAGGGGACTGGATACAACGTTGGGGTCTGGGGACTATTTTCTTGCTGATGCAGCTGATCCATAATTCATCAGCAGAAAAAGAAGCAGTATGACTTTGCCATTCTGCGTTTTCTACGACAGCAGGAACTGGCAGTGTTGTATTTATTGATTCATTCTGTTTGATGGAGCATGTGCTTGTACATGCATGATACTATGTTCGCATACTTATGCATGCCGCTTACTCAGAAAGGTAACTGATAGCCTAAGTTATGTACTGTGGATAACATGTGCATACATAACATTCTGACAGGAATGAACACGTGAAAGAGTCAGAGGTGTATGGGAGGGATTGGGAGTAAGCTACTGAACAGCAGTGAGCACAACACACAACCCAGTAGCCTACATTCACTAGCCTAACAAAAAAAACAAAATATACCACTAAACAGACAGGTTGCCACAGAGGGCCCACTGAACGTAAATCAATAATAAAACCCTGGTTCAAATGGCATGCTCAGCCCGACCTTTCGGCGGCATTGAGTTGGGTAAGTGCAGCTCGGCGGACGGGAGTGTTCAGAGTGGAGAGCAGTTTGAGGATACAACCTCTGCAGAGAAAGAAAAAGTGCATCTGGTACACAAGTGTCACAGAAATTCTCAAATGGGCATAAGTGTTTGAGGGGAAATGTACCAGGGCAGAGGTGACCTTTCTGAAGGTCCACAGTCATCGATGACACAGCAGAAATCATTGTGATTTTACTTGAGTCAAAAATACAATTTAAACAGGAACCACTAGCAAACTTCCAGCAAAATGTTCTGGACTGTCTTAGAAGAGGGCTGTCGTCGGAAGGATATGATACTTCTCCAGTATCTCCTAAGAGGTTTCTCAGTCTATAAATACAATACACCATATATGACAACAATGTAACCCAATGCTGATACATTGCCAGCCAAACTCAATTGTGCATTTAAGTCCATTCAATACACATTAAGCAGAATCTGATATGAAGTCTTTAGATACTGTATTTACTCTCATTTCGATCATAAGGTTGCAATTTCAATGGACAAAATGAATTGGAGAATGTTGGAGAATGTTGACCATGGGAGTCATTCCTGTTCGAGCCACATCACTCGAAGGCTAACTCATAGATTGGTTTTCACTCCAAATGACAAGAGGATGCTTCACAACATGGACATTAATTCACCCCGTGAGAGGTGAGGGGAACAGCAATGCCTCTTCAATGAGATGTGATCAAACAGATTAGTAGGCCTTACATGGCTAAATGTTTAACGTGTGTGCTTTCCAATGTGCATGCTCAGCACTACTAACATAGTTGGAACCGATGAAAGATTTGTGTGTCATATTCTTCTGCACTGTATATTTTTGAAATAATAATATATAGTTGTTTAAACTAATTATTATTAAGCAACTGGTTCCACAGTTTGTTTGTTTTTTCCTAAATTTTTTCATCCAAGTGTTACCCGAATAAAAACATTTAGTTGGCCCTTACTCCAACTTGAGAAAACAAAATGCAGTCAATTTAAAATGATGCATTTGCTCAAATTGTCTCATATGTTCATTCAACTATACATTATTATTATTATTTGGTCTGTGCAACTGGTTACACACACACAAACAGTGCTTTTAACGTACAATGTTTTCAACTATGTAAATATGTATATTTGTGCATGTTCATTTCTAGAGTAATTATTATTCAACATGTCCTTACCTGCGATTTGAAATCATAACCTTTTGGTTCGGGGCATTCCAATCTTCCTGCTACACCACTGTGTCTGTGTCAATTTTCAGTTAATCTGACTATTCTCTCATAATTTAGTATTTATTAGAATCCCCGGTTAGCTTCTTCCTGGGTTCCAAACAGGAACAACCCAACAAATTAAATAGATAAATATACATAGATAGCACTACATTTACATTATAATTGAACCATTCAGCAGACACTCCCATCCAGAGCGACCCACAGCTATTACATTCATCTTAAGATAGCCAGGCGAGACAACCACATATCACAGTTGTATCCAAAACACATATCACATACATAATACAATAAAAAATGCATAAAAATATGTCTGTGTGTCTCTTCACTGTCCCTGTCGTGCTGTAAGGTGTCTTTATATATGTTTTTTTTTCTGCCAGCTTGAGTTACCTGTGGTGGCAAAGAGTTCCATGTAGTCATGGCTCTATTTAGTACTGTGTGTTTCCCAGCCTCTGTTCTGGACCTGGAGACAGTGAAAACACCTCTGGTTGCATGTCTTGTGTTGTACCCATGAGTGTCCAAACTGTGTGCCAACTGCTTGAACAGACAGTTCGGTACCTTCAATACATCACACCTCACACAAAGACCAATAGTGATGCAGTCAATCTCTCTTCAACTTTGAGCCAGGAGAGATTGACATGCATGTCATTGACATTCACCCTCTGTACAACTAAGTGCAGTACTTACTGCTCTGTTTTGTACCAACTGCAATTTGCCTATGTCCTTCCTGACAACACAACTGGGCAGTAGTCCAGGTGTGATGAAACTAGAGCCTGTAAGACCTGTCTGGTTGACTGAGATATCAAGAAAGCAGAGCAAGGCCTTATCATGGGCAGACCCCATTTTAGCACCCATTGTCTATATGTTTTGACCATGATAGCTTGCTATCTAGGGTAACACCCAGCAGTTTAGTCTCTTCAACTTGCTTAGTAGCCACATTATTCAATAATAGATCCAGATGAGGTTTAAGGTTGAGCGAGTGATTTGTCCCAAAAATGAAGCTTTTAGATTTAAATGGTAAATGTTTTATTTTTCATTTGAACCCCTTTTTTTGGCAACCGTGTCAGCGTGTATGCGCCCGGCCTGCCACAGGATTCGCTAGAGCACAATGGGACAAGGACATCCTGGCTGGCCAAACCCTCCCCTAACGATTCTGGGCCAATTGTGCACCCGCTCATGGGTCTCCCGGTTGCGGCTGGCTGAGACACAGCCCGGGATTGAACTCGGATCTGTGGTGATACCACAAGACCGTTACATTACTTGGGAGGCCCATATACTTTTTCGTTTTTGAGATATTTAGCACCAGCCTATTGCTAGTTACCCATTCAAAAATTGACTGTAGCTATGTTAAGGGTGTCAGTTATTTATTTTACTGTTGCATATGATGTATATAGTGTTGAGTTGTCAGCGTACAGCGACACACAGGCTTTATTCAAGGTCAGTGGAAGGTCATTAGTAAACACAGAAAACAATAATGGTCCAAGCTGGCTGCCCTGCGGTACACCACACTCAACCGAATTTGCATTAGAAAGGCTTCCATTAAAGAAAACCCTGTGAGTTCTATTGGATAGGTATCTGTCCATCCATGATAAAGCAGAAGATATTAATCCATAATCCCTACGTTTTTCAGCAATACGTTATGCTCAATGATACCAAAGGATGCACTGAAGTCCCTCCAAAACAGCTCACACAATCTTCTTATTACACATTTCTTTCAGCCAATCATCAGTCATTTGTGTCAGTGCCGAGCATGTTGAGTAGCCTTACCTATAAGCATGCTAAAAGTTTTTTTTTTGGTCTAATGTTGGTGGGGCATATTACACTGTTTTAATGTCACTCCTTAATCACTATGATAAATAAAATAGTTTTTCTTGAGTGTACTTTAAACAGAGCTGAAATTTACATTAAAGTGCACGTGTAGAAATACAGGTGAAATCAGTTATTGACACAGACATGGTGGAGAAGTAGAACGACTGGAATGCTGCGAACCAAGAGGTTGCGAGCTCAAATCCTAGGTGAGATAATGTTGAATATTAATTACTGTATCAATTAACATGCACAATGTAATCATGTCAACGTGTTTTAAATATGCAAGTTGAAAACATTGTATGTTAAAAGCACTGTGTGTGATTTTCATATTATGAGACAATTTGAACAAACACATCATTATACGTTTTTTCATTTTTTTTGCCTTTGTTTTTCTCATGTTGCAGCTAAGTTTGAGCCAACTAAAAATGTTAAATTCAGGTAACACTTTGACCAAAAAGTTGAGTATACAGAAAAAAAGGCTGTGAAACCAGTTACTTAATAATATTTAGTTGAAACAGCTAGATTATTTTTTTTACAGTGTGGCTTAGAATTTAGTTAAGGGTGGAGGACGGAGGGAGTGAGAGAGATCAGAGGAGGTGTCAGCTGCTGAGTCGGCACCCTGTTCCCCTGGCTCCTCTTTCCTTACCCCAGGAACCCAACACCGAGCCAGACTCCCCCAGACCTATCCCGGGAATGTAAGGAATTCTGTGACATATTCACTCACCGCTTCGCACGTTCTCACCCCCACACAACGTAAACTGTGCCACCGGCTTTGAGCACGGTGTGAAGGTGTGACCACCTAGCCTCCGCAGAGTGATTTGTGATGCCATATGCATCCATAAAGGTAATCATGTTGATGGAGACGCTCAGGGATGGCACATCGCTGTGGGTGTGAGTCATCGATACACCGATTCTGTCATTGCGCCAGCAGACCAAAGTTGACATAATCTCAGTCTATCATGGCCTCTACAGAACAGACAGGATGTCCGCATTCACTGAACTTATCAGACAAAACTGAGGGGATAAATGGAATGAATTTAATAAAGTGGACAGTGATCAAGGCCTGCTGAAAACGTCTCAAATGTTCAATAATGCTAATCAGGGCCCGCATCCACAAAGCATCTCAGAGTAAGAGTGCTGGTCTAGGATCAGGTCCTCACCTGTCTTTACAACCAGATTTATTGTGATCTAAAAGGCTAAACGGATCCTAAATCAGCACTTCTACACTGAGAGGCATTCTGGATACAGGCCCTGGTCTTTATCTAAATCTAATAGTGTTTTACCATTTTAGTTTTAGTTTGGAAAGTTAATTTATTGGATCAACATCTGTTATTTTTGGTGACATTCTTAAAATTCAGTTCAAGCTCTTGACAGTCCACATATTACAACAAGTAATCAAATTCATACTCCACCTTGTTGTCCAGATAGAACTCATAGGATTTCTTGTTTTTTAAATGGTAGTAAGCATATTTGTTAGAAAGCACTGTTGGATCATAGTCAAAGGGCAATGCTTGCTTGACATTGATGAAAAAGACTTGGGGTAGCACTGTGAAATGAGCTCGCATTCTGGGCTGCGTGAGTCATTGTTGGGAACATCGCCATCTGGTGTGGACCAGGTGGAAAGACAACACACCTTGTCCAACAGATAATAATTCACTGCATTGCAGCATTCATTGGGCCACCACCAGCACACGGCTTGACTGAACATCAACTGTCTTTAAAACATTTTTTTAAAGGACATTAAAAAAATAATAATTAAGAACTGTACATCTGCATTGTTTTCACAGACAATCTTTCCTTATTTGGAACACGAACATAAGCAGATTAACTTCATCAAGCCAATGCATCATGCATTGTTTTAGTAAGAGGACACTGTGTCAGCCCCTGCATTGCAGGCAGTGAGTCTCAGTAGAATAGCAAACAGGAAAAACTGCCCAGGAGCATCTACAAGAGGGAGCTACATTAGGCCTAAATCTTTCTAATACGGTAGTTTAATTGCTGTAACTGTTGTTCCCTCCCTAAAGATAACTCATTTGTGTCAGAGGAGTCTCAGAGGAGAGTCTGAGACTAAGTATGACAGGGAGGGTCTGATACAGACAGCTGCAGTGAACACACACGCAATACACCTATTGCTACATAAGTCCCAGCCAAACTGTGTTTATAGTCATTTACAGATTTACAGATAGTCATTTACTGATTTTAACAAGGAGCAAAACATACATATTGTACAAAGAATATGAAATCAGTTTGCAAGTAGTCTCGTTCACCAGCCAGCTTTCTATACAGTAGGAATTAGCCTGGGTTTGGACAAGGTTATTTGGAAAGTAATACAATAGCACTTGAAGGTATGTCATCTTCTCCAGTTAAATGTTCATAATAATTTTACACACGGCCAGTTACATAGTTACATACAGTTGACTCCTACAAAGGAACGCTGGCTATTAAGATATTAAGATGGGATTGTTAGTGCTAGTGTCTATCATCCAGACACTTCCTCTGGGGGAGAAATCGTTCTAATGAGGCTGATGTCCTTCAAGTGCCATGCCAGAGTGTAGAAAACTATGCTGTTTTAAAGATGCTATTTTGAATGGTGTCAGAGTGTAAGACTGGCAGCACTGAATGCTGCGAGGCCCTTCAGATGCTGCTTATATCCCCTGAGTCTGTCAACACTTGTAATCATACTGCAGATGCCTGACCCAGGGCTGACACTGGCAACAACCCCCCACATCCCCTTCCCCAGAACTCAAGTGCCTACATTCCTCCCCAAGAATGATTCAGCATATGAATGATACAACAGAATTGATATTTATTCATATGCACTATTCTGATAGTGCTCCATCATCAAATATAGAACTCTGTATTTTTGCTATATTCTATTTCTGGAGTGTTTGAGGACTTTGTTCTGCGCCAAGGTTACAGAATAATATGCCATTGCTGATGTACTATACAGCTGCAACTGAATTTGGGTGTTTTCAATATACTTCCTGTACAAAACATTTACAATTTGGATACAATGTCTCACCGTGTCCGCTAGGCTATATCACAGATATTTACACACAAGCCCAGCTCAGCTCTGGGACCGGAATATGCCTACCTCAGTCAATGAAGCACTAATGAACTTGAATCTGTGGTGAATCCCTTTGTGATTGTTTTTCTACCGCCTCACATCCCCCCAGCAATTAAAATTGTGGCCGCCTGGTGAGTGCACAAATAAAGTAACTGAAAGCAAACACTTGTGAAGAGGAGTCTTAGACAATAAACTCCGGAACGCACTGATCGAGTGACTGGTCTGGCCCAATTTGGTCCGCTTGAGGGCTGGAGCGGTGGCTGCTGTGGTCAGAACTGTTTGGTGCCCAAAGACATCAGACCTAAGGCCATTTCTGAGTTACAACAACACCACGCTGACACAACCTCAGTACCGGCGGATATCCGAAACACATATGAGCCAGACAATCCATATTTAGCAGAAGGTTGTGTGTGCATATATACCTATAGAGTACAAATTACACTATCCGGTCCAGCAGTACTGAATTAATTGGTAAACAATCAATTAAATTAAATTATTTCAATATTCAATCCAATATATTGGTGTGATTGCTGTGCGATCATCAGGGTTGTGCCTCCGTAATAACAAATAGTGAAAACCTTTGACAAGCATCCTTACGCAAATTATTGAACGAAACTTAACTTTAAAAGTAGAAATGCCTTAAACTTGTGGTTTCCAAGGATATTCTTAATGTGAATACAAAATAAATACATGCACTGTATGCATGCAATAGGTAAACGCGGGTAATGGAGGAATGTGGAACATAAACGTGGGTAGTGGATGCATGCGGTAGATAACCGCAGGCAGTGCCCCTGTGAAAGCATCTTCCTGTCGTCTGAGCCTCTATTAAAAAGGGACAAGTCAAACAATGAAAATCTGTGTGGTCAGACAGCCAAACCAAACCAATATAAAATAGGGTTCAATGAGACTGTGACCAGAAACAATATCTAGCAACAGACTCATCCCAAACCATCTCAATTGGGTTGAGGTCGGGCAAAAGGGGTCGTATACAGAAAATAGCCCTATTTGGTAAAAGACGATATTATGGCAAGAACAGCTCAAATAAATTGCTGCAGAGAAACCACTACTAAAGGACACCAATAATAAGAAGAGACTTGCTTGGGCCAAGAAACACGAGCAATGGACATTAGACAGTTGGAAATCTAATCTTAGGTCTGATGAGTCCAAATTTGAGATTTTTGGTTCCAACCGCTGTGTCTTTGTGAAACGCACAGTAGGTGAACGGATGATCTCTGTGAAGCATGAAGGAGGTGTGACGGTGAGGGGTGCTTTGCTGGTGACACTATCATGATTTATTTAGAATTCAAGGCACAGTTAACCAGGCTGTGTAAGGGCTATTTGACCAAGAAGGAGAGTGGTAGATTGCTGCATCAGATGGCCTGGCATCCACAATCACCCAACCTCAACCCAATTGACATGGTGTGGGATGAGTTGGACTGCAGAGTGAGGAAAATCAGCCAACAATTGCTCAGCGTATGTGGGAACTCCTTCAAGACTGTTGGACAATCATTCCAGGTGAATCTGGTTGAGAGAATTCCGAGAGTGTGCAAAGCTGTCATCAAGGCAAATGCTGGCTACTAAGAATCTCAAATATGAAATATATATATTTTTTAACACTTTTTTGGTTACTACATGTTTCCATATTTGTTATAGTTTTGATGTCTTCACTATTATTCTACAATGTAGAAAATATAAAAAATAAAGAAAAATCCTTGAATGAGTAGGTGTGTCCAAACTTTTGACCGGTACTGCAAGTATTGAGACCCCCAGGTACATCCTGTTTCCATTGCTTATCCTTGAGATCAAATCAAATCAAATTTATTTATATAGCCCTTCGTACATCAGCTGATATCTCAAAGTGCTGTACAGAAACCCAGCCTAAAACCCCAAACAGCAAACAATGCAGGTGTAAAAGCACGGTGGCTAGGAAAAACTCCCTAGAAAGGCCAAAACCTAGGAAGAAACCTAGAGAGGAACCGGGCTATGTGGGGTGGCCAGTCCTCTTCTGGCTGTGCCGGGTAGAGATTATAACAGAACATGACCAAGATGTTCAAATGTTCATAAATGACCAGCATGGTCAAATAATAATAAGGCAGAACAGTTGAAACTGGAGCAGCAGCACAGTCAGGTGGACTGGGGACAGCAAGGAGCCATCATGTCAGGTAGTCCTGGGGCACGGTCCTAGGGCTCCGGTCCTCCGAGAGAGAGAAAGAAAATTAGAGAGAGCATATGTGGGGTGGCCAGTCCTCTTCTGGCTGTGCCGGGTGGAGATTATAACAGAACGTGGCCAAGATGTTCAAATGTTCATAAATGACCAGCATGGTTGAATAATAGTAAGGCAGAACAGTTGAAACTGGAGCAGGAGCATGGCCAGGTGGACTGGGGACAGCAAGGAGTCCTCATGTCAGGTAGTCCTGGGACATGGTCCTAGGGCCCAGGCCAGTTGAAACTGGAGCAGCAGCATGGCCAGGTGGACTGGGGACAGCAAGGAGTCATCATGTCAGGTAGTCCTGGGGCATGGTTCTAGGGCTCAGGTCCTCCGAGAGAGAGAAAGAAAGAGAGAAGGAGAGAATTAGAGAACGCACACTTAGATTTACACAGGACACCGAATAGGACAGGAGAAGTACTCCAGATAAACAAACTGACCCTAGCCCCCCGACACATAAACTACTGCAGCATAAATACTGGAGGCTGAGACAGGAGGGGTCAGATGTTTTTATAACTTGATTGGAGTCCATCTATGGTAAATTCAATTGATTGGACATAATTTCGAAAGGCATACACCTGTCTATATAAGGTCCCAAAGTTGACAGTGGAATCCTATCTCATAGAGCTCCGAGATAGGATTGTGTCGAGGCACAGATCTGGGGAAGGGTACCAAAAAATGTCTGCAGCATTGACGGTCCCCAAGAACACAAGGTTCTCCATCATTCTTAAATGGAGAAGTATGAAACCACCAAGACTCTTCCTAATGCTGGCAGCCCAGCCAAACAGAGCAATCGGGGGGAGAAGGGTCTTGGTCAGGGAGGTGACCAAGAACCCAATGGTCACTATGACAGAGCTCCAGAGGTCCTCTGTGGAGATGGGAGAACTTTCCAGAGGGACAACCTGTCACACCCTGATCTGTTTCACCTGTATTTGTGATTGTCTCCACCTCCCTCCAGGTGTTGCCTATCTTCCCCATCATCCCTTGTGTATTTATACCTGTGTTCTCTGTCTGTCTGTTGCCAGTTCGTCTTGTTTGTTCAAGTCTACCAGCGTTTTTTTGTATCAGCATCTGTTTTTCCCCGTCTTTTCTCATACACCTGGTTTTGACCCCTGCCTGTCCTGACCCTGAGCCCGCCCTCCTGACCACTCTGACTGCCCCTGCGTGCCATCCTGTACCTTTGCCCCACCTCTGGATTACCGACCTCTGCCTGACCTGACCCTGCTAGCCTTCCTGTACCTTTGACCCTTTGCTCTAATAAACATTGTTACTTCGACACAGTCTGCATCTGGGTCTTGCCTAATTCCTGATACAACCATCTCTGCAGCACTCCACCAATTAGGCCTTTATGGTAGAGTGGCCAGACGGAAGCTAGTCCTTAGTAAAATGCACATGACAGCCTGCTTGAAGTTTGCCAAAAGGTACCTAAAGGACTCTCACACAATGAGAAACAAGATTCTCTGGTTTCATGAAACCAAGATTGAACTCTTTGGCCTGAATGGCAAGCGTCGCGTCTGGAGGAAACCTGGCACCATCCCTACGGTGAAGCATGGGGGTGGCAGTATCATGCTGTGGGGATGTTTTTCAGCAGAAGGGACTGGGACACTAGTCAGGATCAAAGGAAAGATGAACGGAGCAAAGTACAGAGAGATCCTTGATGAAAACCTGCTCCAGAGCGTTCAAGACCTCAGACTGGGTTGACGGTTCACCTTCCAACAGGACAACGACCCTAAGCACACAGCCAAGAAAATGCAGGAGTGGCTTCGGGACAAGTCTCTGAATGTCCTTGAGGGGCCAGCCAGAGCACGGACTTGAACCCGATCGAACATCAATGGAGAGACCTGAAAATAGCTGTGCAGCAAAGCGTACCATCCAACCTCACAGAGCTTAATAGGATCTGCAGAGAAGAATGGGAGAAACTCCAGAAATACAGGTGTGCCATGCTTGTAGCATCATACGAAGAATAGACTCAAGAAGACTAGGTGCTTCAACAAAGTGCTGAGTAAAGGGTCCGAATACTTATGTAAATGTGATATTTAAAAATTAAAAATATACATTTGCTAAAATGTCTAAAAACCTGTTTTTGCTGCATCATTATGGGGCATTCTATGTAGATTGATGAGGGGGACAAAATATTTAATACATTTTAGAATGAGGCTGTAAATTAACAAAATGTGGAAAAAGTCAAGTGGCCTGAATACTTTACGAATGCACTGTAGGTTTTCCTTTTGTCCAGGTGGGAAAGAGCAGTGTGCAGTGTGATTGAGGTTACTTTCAGATGAGTGAGAGTCTCATCTTTCCATAAAGTGGTCACATTAGTTTGTAGCCCAAACCATTCAAACACTACTAACGTTTTTGTGAGAAGACTGTTTTTCGGGAAGTCTCATGGTCTGACACTCATGGTTGACCTCTTTCCACCGCAATTGCGAAAAGCGACATATGTGGATGCGGCAGATTGAGACGCAGGCCATGACAAACGGCAAAAAATAAATAATAGTGCCATCTGCCAGGACTACTTTACCAATAACCACCTCAAACATTTCCGGCAGCACAGCCAGCACTAACCTTTTATACAGTGATGGATAAAGTACCCAATTAATCAATTGTATTTATTAAGCCCTTTTCACATCAGCCGATGTGAGTTGTCACACTTGAGTAAAATCAAAGATACCTTTATAGAAAATGATTAAAGTAAAAGTGAAAGTCACCCAGTAAAATTCTACTTGAGTAAAAGTCTAAAAGTATTTGGTTTAAATATACTTAACTCTCTAGGCTAGGGGGCGGTATTTTCACATCCGGATGAAACGCGTGCCCAAAGTAAACTGCCTGCTACTCAGGCCTAGAAGCTAGGATATGCATATTAATAGTATATTTGGATAGAAAACACTTTGAAGTTTCTAAAACTGTTTGAATGATGTCTGTGAGTAGAACAGAACTTATTTGGCAGGCGAAACCCAGAGGTTTGAGGTTACTCTCTTTTCAATGGGTTTTCTATGGGAATCTAGATTCCTAAGGCACTTGCTTGCAGTGCCTATCACTTCCGATTGGATGTCAACAGTCTTTAGAAAGTGGTTGATGTTTTTCCTTTGAGAAATGAAGACGTAGCCCTGTTCAGAACGAGGGTCGAGTGAAGTATACTGTTGTGGTTGGGGCGCGTGACCTGAAAGCTCGCTCCACTTTGTTTTTATCCGCTATTGAACGCAGTTTATCCAGTCTTAAATTGGATTGATTATTCACGTTAAAAAATACCTAAAGTTGTATTAGGAAAGTTGTTTGAAATGTTTGGACAAAGATTACAGGTCATTTATTAGATATTTTGTAGTCATGTTGCACGAGTTGAAACAGGTGTTTTTATGGATCAAACGCGCCAAATAAATTGACATTTTGGAGATATAACAATGGAATTAATCGAACAAAAAGGACCATTTGTGATGTTTATGGGACATATTGGAGTGCCAACAAAAGAAGATCTTCAAAGGTAAGGCATGAATTATATAGTTATTTCTGAGTTTTGTGTCGCGCCTGGTGGGATGAAATATGATTGTCTGTGTTTGTTGGATGGGGTGCTATCCTCAGATGATAGTATGGTTTGCTTTTGCCGTGAAGCCTTTTTGAAATCTGACACAGCGGCTAGATTAACAAGAAGTTTGTCTTTAATCCTATGTATAACACTTGTATCTTTCATCAATGTTTATGATGAGTATTTCTGTAATTTGATTTGGCTCTCTGCAATTTCACCGGATGTTATTTGAGACAATGCATTACTGAACATAACGCGCCAATTTAAACTGAGGTTTTTGGACAAAAAGAGGGACTTCATTGAACAAAACGAACATTTATTGTGTAACATAGAGTCCTGGGAGTGCCACCAGATGACGATCATCAAAGGTTAGTGATTAATTTAATTGCTATTTCTGACTTTTGTGAGCCCTCTCCTTGGCTGGAAAATGTCTGTATGGTTTTTGGGGCTAGGCGCAGTCCTAAAATAATCGCATGGTGTGCTTTCGCCGTAAAGCCTTTTTGAAATCGGACACTGTGGTTGGATTAACAAGAAGTGTATCTTTAAAATGGTGTATAATACTTGTATGTTTGAGGAATTTTAATTATGAGATTTCTGTTGTTTGAATTTGGCGCCCTGCAATTTCACTGGCTGTTGTCGAGGTGGGACGCTAGTGTCCCACAAATCCCAGAGGTTTAAGGATCAAAAGTAAATGTAATTTCTATAATTTACTTAAATATCAAAAGTGAAAGTATAAATCATTTAAAATTAATAAAACCAGGTGGCACAATGTTTTATTTTTTTTTTTTTATGCGTTTAAACATAAGGTAATAATAAATAATAACAGAAATAGATAGAGGGGAAAACAACTGCCAGATTTAGCAGACTGAGACACCTGCTCACACGCAGCATCTGATGAAGGCACAAAACACGACAGGACTTCACGGCAAAAACACGACAGGACAGCAATCACAGCATGTGTACAAGGAACCGACGGAACAGGAACGGATCACAAAGGAATAAATAGGGACTCTAATCAGGGGAAAGGATCGGGAACAGGTGTGGGAAGACTAAATGATGATTGGGAATAGGAACAGCTCGACCGAGAGAGTGAGAGAGGGAGGGGGAGAGAGAGGGATGCGAATAGCATGGGGAGCACAGGGACAAGACATGACAATAAATGACAAACATGAACACTGACATAATTTACAAACAAAGCACCCCAAACAATAAATAAATAAAATAATATTTACAAAAGAAAGCTACAAAAGCATTCCTGTTTAGTGAGTCCACCAGGTCAGGGGCAGTAGGGATGACCAGGGATTTTCTCTTGATAAGTGTGTTAATTTGACCATTTTTGTTTCCTGCTAAGCATTCAACTTGTAATGAGTACTTTGGGTGTGAAAGAAAATGTATAGAGTAAAAAGTACAGTATTTTCTTCATGAATGTAGTAAAGTATAAGTAAATGTTGTCAAAAAGGAAAGGTACGTTTTTAAATTTCTTTTTTAATTTCACCTTTATTTAACCAGGTAGGCAAGTTGAGAACAAGTTCTCATTTACAATTGTGACCTGGCCAAGATAAAGCAAAGCAGTTCGACACATACAACAACACAGAGTTACACATGGAGTAAAACAAACATACAGTCAATAATGCAGTATAAACAAGTCTATATAGGATGTGAGCAAATGAGGTGAGATAAGGGAGGTAAAGGCAAAAAAGGCCATGGTGGCAAATTAAATACAATATAGCAAGTAAAACACTGGAATGGTAGATTTGCAGTGGAAGAATGTGCAAAGTAGAAATAAAAATAATGGGGTGGAAAGGAGCAAAATAAATAAACAGGGCTCCGGGCAGCCGAGCGGAAATGGAGGAAAACTCGCCTCCCTGCGGACCTGGCATCCTTTCACTCCCTCCTCTCTACATTTTCCTCCTCTGTCTCTGCTGCTAAAGCCACTTTCTACCACTCTAAATTCCAAGCATCTGCCTCTAACCCTAGGAA
Organism: Oncorhynchus gorbuscha; assembly: GCF_021184085.1. NCBI lineage: Eukaryota > Metazoa > Chordata > Actinopteri > Salmoniformes > Salmonidae > Oncorhynchus > Oncorhynchus gorbuscha. Next base: position 7,344,841 of record NC_060197.1, on the reverse strand, counting down.
GCTCTTTGCCACCTTCTCCTCCCTCCTGAATCCTCCTCCCCCCCCTCCTCCCTCTCTGCAGATGACTTCGTCAACCATTTTGAAAAGAAGGTCGACGACATCCGATCCTCGTTTGCTAAGTCAAACGACACAGCTGGTTCTGCTCACACTGCCCTACCCTGTGCTCTGACCTCTTTCTCCCCTCTCTCTCCAGATGAAATCTCGCGTCTTGTGACGGCCGGCCTCCCAACAACCTGCCCGCTTGACCCTATCCCCTCCTCTCTTCTCCAGACCATTTCCGGAGACCTTCTCCCTTACCTCACCTCGCTCATCAACTCATCCCTGACCGCTGGCTACGTCCCTTCCGTCTTCAAGAGAGCGAGAGTTGCACCCCTTCTGAAAAAACCTACACTCGATCCCTCCGATGTCAACAACTACAGACCAGTATCCCTTCTTTCTTTTCTCTCCAAAACTCTTGAACGTGCCGTCCTTGGCCAACTCTCCCGCTATCTCTCTCAGAATGACCTTCTTGATCCAAATCAGTCAGGTTTCAACACTAGTCATTCAACTGAGACTGCTCTTCTCTGTATCACGGAGGCGCTCCGCACTGCTAAAGCTAACTCTCTCTCCTCTGCTCTCATCCTTCTAGACCTATCGGCTGCCTTCGATACTGTGAACCATCAGATCCTCCTCTCCACCCTCTCAGAGTTGGGCATCTCCGGCGCGGCCCACGCTTGGATTGCGTCCTACCTGACAGGTCGCTCCTACCAGGTGGGGTGGCGAGAATCTGTCTCCTCACCACGCGCTCTCACCACTGGTGTCCCCCAGGGCTCTGTTCTAGGCCCTCTCCTATTCTCGCTATACACCAAGTCACTTGGCTCGGTCATAACCTCACATGGTCTCTCCTATCATTGCTATGCAGACGACACACAATTAATCTTCTCCTTTCCCCCTTCTGATGACCAGGTGGCGAATCGCATCTCTGCATGTCTGGCAGACATATCAGTGTGGATGACGGATCACCACCTCAAGCTGAACCTCGGCAAGACGGAGCTGCTCTTCCTCCCGGGGAAGGACTGCCCGTTCCATGATCTCGCCATCACGGTTGACAACTCCATTGTGTCCTCCTCCCAGAGCGCTAAGAACCTTGGCGTGATCCTCGACAACACCCTGTCATTCTCAACTAACATCAAGGCGGTGGCCCGTTCCTGTAGGTTCATGTTCTACAACATCCGCAGAGTACGACCCTGCCTCACACAGGAAGCGACGCAGGTCCTAATCCAGGCACTTGTCATCTCCCGTCTGGATTACTGCAACTCGCTGTTGGCTGGGCTCCCTGCCTGTGCCATTAAACCCCTACAACTCATCCAGGACGCCGCAGCCCGTCTGGTGTTCAACCTTCCCAAGTTCTCTCACGTCACCCCGCTCCTCCGCTCTCTCCACTGGCTTCCAGTTGAAGCTTGCATCCGCTACAAGACCATGGTGCTTGCCTACGGAGCTGTGAGGGGAACGGCACCTCAGTACCTCCAGGCTCTGATCAGGCCCTTCACCCAAACAAGGGCACTGCGTTCATCCACCTCTGGCCTGCTCGCCTCCCTACGACTGAGGAAGTACAGTTCCCACTCAGCCCAGTCAAAACTGTTCGCTGCTCTGGCCCCCCAATGGTGGAACAAACTCCCTCACGACGCCAGGACAGCGGAGTCAATCACCACCTTCCGGAGACACCTGAAACCCCACCTCTTTAAGGAATACCTAGGATAGGATAAAGTAATCCTTCTCACCCCCCCCCTTAAAAGATTTAGATGCACTATTGTAAAGTGGCTGCTCCACTGGATGTCATAAGGTGAACGCACCAATTTGTAAGTCGCTCTGGATAAGAGCGTCTGCCAAATGACTTAAATGTAATGTAAATGTAAATAAATAAATAAATAAATACAGTAGGGAAAGAGGTAGTTGTTTAGGCTAAATTATAGGTGGGCTATGTACAGGTGCAGTAATATGTGAGCTGCTCTGACAGTTGGTGCTTAAAGCTAGTGAGGGAGATAAATGTTTCCAGTTTCAGAGATTTTTGTAGTTCGTTCCAGTCATTTGCAGCAGAGAACTGGAAGGAGAGGCAGCCAAAGAAATAATTGGTTTTGGGGGTGACCAGCGAGATATACCTGCTGGAGCGCGTGCTACATGTGGGTGATGCTATGGTGACCAGCGAGCTGAGATAAGGGGGGACTTTACCTAGCAGGGTCTTGTAGATGACATGGAGCCAGTGGGTTTGGCGACGAGTATGAAGCGAGGGCCAGCCAACGAGAGCATACAGGTCGCAATGGTGGGTAGTATATGGGGCTTTGGTGACAAAACGGATTTCACTGTGATAGACTGCATCCAATTTGTTGAGTAGGGTATTGGAGGCTATTTTGTAAATGACATTGCCGAAGTCGAGGATTGGTAGGATGGTCAGTTTTACAAGGGTATGTTTGGCAGCATTAGTGAAGGATGCTTTGTTGCGAAATAGGAAGCCAATTCTAGATTTAACTTTGGATTGGAGATGTTTGATGTGGGTCTGGAAGGAGAGTGTACAGTCTAACCAGACACCTAGGTATTTGTAGTTGTCCACGTGTTCTAAGTCAGAGCCGTCCAGTGTAGTGATGTTGGACAGGCGGGCAGGTGCAGGCAGTGATCGGTTGAAGAGCATGCATTTAGTTTTACTTTTATTTAAGAGCAATTGAAGTGGCTGAGGTGCACCCATGACCAGCTCTGAAACCAGATTGCATAGCAGAGAAGGTATGGTGAGATTCAAAATGGTTGGTAATCTGTTTGTTGACTTGGCTTTCGAAGACCTTAGAAAGGCATGGTAGAATAGATATAGGTCTGTAGCAGTTTGGGTCAAGAATGTTCCCCCCCTTTGAAGAGGGGGATGACCGCAGCTGCTTTCCTATCTTTGGGAATCTCAGACGACACGAAAGAGAGGTTGAACAGGCTAGTAAGGGTGGCAACAATTTCGGCAGATAATTTTAGAAAGAAAGGGTCCAGATTGTCTAGCCCGGCTGATTTGTAGGAGTCCAAAATTTGCAGCTCTTTCAGAACATCAGCTGACTGGATTTGGGAGAAGGAGAAATGGGGAGTGCTTGGGCGAGTTGCTGTGGGGGGTGCAGTGCTGTTGACCAGGGTAGGAGTAGCCAGGTGGGAAGCATGGCCAGCCATAGAAAAATGCTTATTAAAATTCTCAATTATAGTGGATTTACCAGTAAAAGTAAAGATACCCCCAAAAATGACTTAAGTAGTACTTTAAAGTATTTTTACTTAAGTACTTAAACTATTGCTATTATAAAATGTATATTTATGTAGCTAAACCTGTACAGCTCTGATTAAATTGATATCGTTAATTTACACAACAAAAAACTAATTTAGCTAATCTAATTTTGGCGATTTTTAGCCCTGAAACAGAGGCCACACATAACACTTGCTACAGCTACAAGTTCAATGACATAATTTACAATTACATTTTTTACAAAGCACCAAAAATATTTGTACCACACAAGACGTCTCGAATTGTTCATTGATTAATGATTGTTGATTCATCTTTAATGATGTGGTTATAGATTCGTCAAAGTTCTTCTCAGCAGATTCGCCTCTTCTCACCAGCTCACACAGATGGAACAAGGAGGGTTGGTTATAAATATCTTTGGGAAGATCTCCATTGTTTCTCGTTGCGTCCTCTGTCCTCGTCTCCTTCTCATAACACATTGGATGAGAAAGCCAGAGGTCCCGCCCCTCTGACATTCTTCTCCATTCGGTTTTGAGAAGGAGACGAAGAGAGAGGACGCAACGATTTTGAAATGTCTCCGTCTCACACAAGGGAAGACCAAACGACGAGTCATCGAATCTGAATCGTCAGATTTGTAATCACATTTTCGGGCGGGATGATTGAAAGTTTGTTTTCGTGGACCAATGACCACTGTTGAAAATCTGCATAGTATGTTTTATGGCTACTTTTACGATACGATCAGTAAAACATTTGAGCAATAATATAATTTTAACCATCGCTAAAGAAAAGGAAACTGATATGGAGCGACCATCGAGGTTTGTAACCAAAGCTTACCTTCTTTATTAGCTAAGCCTCGCTAGCTATTACAGTAGCGTTAGCCAGTAGTACGAGCTGACAGCACAGACTAGAGAAGTGTATTGCTTTGCTTGATCTGTAGTCTCGGAAACCCCAAACCTACATTGCTACATTGTGGGTGGCAACCCGTCTGTCTAGAGAGGCTATTTGATTTTGCCAAATCTTGTCACTTATAAGGTGTGTGCGCGCGCGCAAGTGGTTTTTATTGATTTATTGTTCATTTTTTTGACAGGAAGACCAAGCTTGTAAATTATTCAGATTTCCAGGACTTGGGTGATGGTATGTCAAATCCAATGTATTCCATTCATTTATGGTGTAAATAGCCAGTTGGTGTTGCAATTCCCTTCTCCTTTTATGGTTTGTATGTAATCATGTGTTCCACTGTTTCTAATAATTTGCAACAGATGATGATTTTGCCTCTGTGAAAACACCACCCAGCAAAAAAGCCAAGGAGAGTGTGAAAGAACCAGCACAGGCAAAAAGCAAGAAATCTTCAAGCAAGACCTCCAGTCAAGAGACTGGCTCACAGCCCTTAGGCCACAAGGATAGGTAGGACGTTGAATCATAAACAAGCAGAAACAACCCTTAAAGGGTTTACTAAACAACACCATATATTCAATATAATTTATTGTTGTTTCTTTGTTTCTCAATAAATATGTTGTGGAGACAAAAGTTATGAAACATTCTTAACAGTTTTGTAGTGTGTGTCCGCGGCTATGTAAACAAAGCATGCATGCAGAACACAAACACACTGAATGTCCTTGTTGCCCTCTGTCAGTGCCCTGTCACCTTATTCTGCATAGTGACAGATAAACAATAACAAATACCCAGTTGCAGGCAGTATTCGGGACAGTGTGTCTAGATGGTGTATGTAATGACATCAGGCTGACCACTGGCCCAGAGAACTCCATAAATCAGTGCTCAAACTCAAATGAGTCTTTTAGCCAGACGCGTTGCTTGTGATCTGCCATGCATCAAATCACAAAAAGACACAATGTGTGGTGAATCATTGGCAAGGTCTCTGAGGCCAGTGGCAGTAATGGTGTTTTGATGTGTCATGGTGAGACAGAGTGACAGTCACTCTGAATGTAACCTTGTGATCAATCTGCTCTATGTTGATCAATATTGTCTGTGAAACTTCAGCAGTGCAGCTCAGGATGACCAGAATTCACCTGCACATATCACGTGTTACATGTCAACTCTGTCACACTTTTGTCACATGTCTCTTTGAGAAGGCTTTTTAATGTATCAGAATTGTACCTGTGTTTTTCAGGAAAACATTGGATGAGAAGCTGTATGACAGAGATTTGGAAGCAGCTCTTACTTTGTCGTTGCTTAAAACCACCAAGATAAATGAGAAACAATGTTCTTATAATACAGGTTTGCATTGGACTGTTGATTCTTTACAGTTGGTGTTTGAAACATTGCTGTTCAACAAACAGTAAAACAGCAATTTGGAGTGGTTTGGCTCATTGGTAGATTTATCACAATGTGCACATTACATACAGTGGAGAAGAGAACTCGCATGTCTCATTCACTGTCAACAATTATTTGTAATTTAGTTTATTCTATTTATTTTTAGGAAGATGTGTCAAGAATCAACCACAAAGAGATGGTGAAAATTTGGATCCATCATTACGCCTTTCCAACTGCAGTGTGGACATCAACCATTTGGGTATTTATTTTTGATATCTAAAATGCATGGGTGGTGATGCTACACATGCCCACCACTGACAAATCTATGTAATATTATTGGATCCCATGCTTTTGCATCTCACAGACACTAGTGATCCCTTTGTGATTAGATAATCTCCTCCCTTAGGCCTTGACCAGATCACAAATGATCGGGGATCCCCTTGCGCCCCCTCCAGACAGAGGAAGGCAGCCTCCAAGGCTACAGAGCAGCAAAGGAGCATGCTGAAGGATGGCGATGAGGACTATAATCCCAAAGGGACACCAGGTTGTCATATCAACAAAATGGCGTATGCTCTTTGTTTTTCTACATTCCAGGTGTATTTCATGACACACATTTGTTGTGTACTGTATACTGAATATTCCTTTCTATTCAGATTCAGAGAGTGATGCTGATTTCAGTGATCCAGCTGAAAGATGATGATGATGATGATGAGTTCACAGTAAAGAAACCAGAGAAAAAGAAAAAAAACACAAACGTGAAGACAGCCAAGAAGGAGCAACCAAAAGCTAAATCTCAGGTGGCCTCAAAGGAAGAAAAGCAGCCATCAAAACCATCAAAAACCAAACCACATTTGACAGGTACTTAATAGCTTTATGAACTGTGAACTGCCATTCTAATAACTCAATCTCTTTATGCTCCCAGCCTGCCGAGTTTCAATCAAATTGTCCTTCTGTGCCTCACAGGGTCTCCCAGTCTAAAAACTCCCACCTTAGGTAGAAGTCCAACTGCCAAGCCTGTTTCCGTGCCCAAGAGATCCCCTGCCGCTTCTCCTGTCTCCAGACCTGCAGTCTCTGGCAGTCCAGCAGGGGGCAGAATACCCAAGTGGAATCCTCCAGGTAAGACTGACTGAAAGGTCAAGGAGGTCATCGTAATCTCATAAACAGGTGTAGGACTGCATGTTTGGAAACAAGGTTGTGTCTTGTATTCAGGCATTTTAAGACCCAGTTCAACCATTATTTTTCTTATACAACTTGTCATCAGGTCACATTGGACGAAGTCCCGGCTCATCACAGAGTGCCCCAGTGAAGTCTCCAGGGCAGGGTCTAAGACTTGGACTGTCTCGCATGATGCGGGTCAAATCCCTACACCCCAGTGTTGCTAGTCACTGACCCCACCTATCTATCAGAGAGGAGCTCTGTGCCTCTCTGCGTAATTGACAGTTGACTTTCAAGATTCCTTTTGTAATCCTCTAGATCTGTCTATTTTAAATAAGAGGCATTCAAATTGTACTGTTAATTAGTTTTAGTCTGGTGTCATACATGCTCTCCTTTTATAACAGCTCATCTTTTGGACCATTTGACTTAACAAAGGTTAGTTCCCAACTTTTTCTGTTATTAGGCCTACAGCAAAGCCTTCAGATTTCAAACCCTTTGTGTCTTTTATTATTTCAGAGAGGTTTTGTCTTCTGTCTGTTTAGTTTTCACTCAAACGTGTAAAGAAATGGTGCAATGGCACACTCTGCTGGATACAATAATCTTAAAATGCAAAATTAACATTGTTAAAGTGGGTAAAAAGCTGAGGGATGAGGCTGGAGAAATGTAACCACTCTGAAATTCATAGATAGAGCTGTGGATGCAAGGACTGACCATTCATGATATCAAAACTAGTTTTAACCATGTTTTGAGGCTATATACGCAAAGTGCAAAAACTGGTTGGATCAACTTTATTTTCAGCCATTTCAACCAAAAAAAATATGTGATGAAGTTGAATCAACATAGATAATTGGATTTTCAAAAAGTCAAGGTAAGGGTATTTCATTTTTTTCGCCCAAATTTTAACCTAAAACGACATGACATTTTTTGTTAATTTCATGTTACATTCACGTTAGTCAACAACTAAACTAAATGTAAATCAAAATGAGAAGTTGAACTGAAGGCTGTGCCCAGTGAGTCGTGTTTGTTTCCATTTAATGTATGAACGAACATTGGGATTAAAACAGTTTATATTTTGGGGTCTGATGGGGTATGACCATTGAACCAACCTCATGAGCCATTTATAAGTTATATTCTTCAAGACTCAATGGGCTAATATCATTAATTTTAAAAGTAAAATAATGGATGTAGCAACTACAGAACGCCCCTTTTATATAAGGTTTTACCTTGATTTTATGAAAATCCAGTAGAATAGGCTATGTATGTGTTCTATTTGTGTTTAAAATTTTGTGGATTTTAGCTTTGTACAATGTGTAAATATAAAACATTAAAGATTCAATATAAACTATAACCTTTTATGTAGTGAGCATGTTTCCAGTAGAGCCTGTATAGGTCTAATGAGTTTGTTCAGCATCTCCGTGTGTTGTGGAACATTGTGGACAGCTACTTTTTGAGTGAATGATCATTCTCATTGCTCCCAAAACCAGAAATGGAAAGTAAATCACCATAGATTATCATTATTCCTTTGCGTTACATAATGCGTTGTTTTACGTGTTGATTTCACTTTTAGCGCTTATCAGTCAACAGCGCGCCGTCGTCAGTCCGAATGTATCTCCATTACGACATAATGAAATCACAATGACATGACGCGTATGTATGCATAGTCAGTTTGACCATTGCGTTTGACAGTTCAATATTTAGTTTACTCCGTTACCTTGCAGCAGTAAACCACCGGACATGAGCGAAGAAAATCCATCCAATGAGCGAAAGTAAGTGTGAATTAGTTGTATGACTTCCATTTCTGATTTTGGTTATCAATCCTTTTTTATCGTGAATTTGCCTAATTTTCTAGTGCATTTCGATTTTTTAAAATTCTATTGCTGTGTTATTTACTCAAATCTACTATGAAAACATCTAAAGGGATAATAGACAGACAAATAGGATTTAAAAAACTATCCCTCAAAAAAGATAATTCCACTATTTAAACACAAAAAAACATGTATGTCAAAAATCTCCAAAAACTCTATAAACCTCTCAAGTTGTTGACCTTTCTGTTTTCAATAGGAAAGAAATGAAAAAGAAGTTGAAGAGACTTATCGAAAACAGGAACCAACATCTCCCGTTGTTGAAAAAGGTACTGTATTTCTCTTGACATTCACAATATAGACATTTAGCAGACACTCTTAGATCATATCTGGACCACCTGAGATCACCCACAATCCAACAGTCAGAGTTGCCTAACAAAACTCCAGCCTTGGATCCAACCAGGCCTACCACAGGAAGAAAGTAAGTTTACCATCAATCTGAAGCGCTACCCCCAGTTACATCTCAATCCTCTGGCAATTAAAAAAGCACATTGATTGATATCTGAGTAGCACAGTCTCTGTCTCTGCACAGGCTGAATTCTATGTACAATGCTGCAGTCCCAAATAAATTAAACAATAGTCCATGTCCTCTGAATGGGATCTGCAGTAGGCCACCTGGGATTTGGGATTTAAAAAAAATAGCTGGACCACTGGAGGACAGGATATAAAATGTGGAATGGAAAAAAATCCACCACATAAAATTAACAAGAAAAGGAGAGTGGGAGACTCCCTGATCCAGTGGTGCTAATTCATTGCCTGTAGAATACCAATGAGAGGAAGCCTGAAACCAAAGGCAGGAATATGAGATAGTGAGCGATGATGAATTCCCTCTACATGCCATGCACTCAGGAAACATCTCTGTGCTACTAGAGATGTCGTTATACAGACTGCTCCTCTGATCAAATGTCTATTTAGGGCTGCTGGCTGCGGCACGATCTACCTCAAACTCTGGAACATGTACTGTCAGAACTCAACCAGGGCTGATGATGAAAGCGAAGAAAAAGACACGAGCATTGCGGCTACATCAGCAATGCAATGCCTAGAAGAAATACAAAAAAGGCAAAGAGATGTCATTTTGACATTGTATTATGAATCTAGCTTGATAAAAGCTTTCTTTCATTGGTCCCTATTGGACTCAAAAGAAACATCACATTATATATTTTGTTTCCTGTAAATTGCTCATGGCTGTACATTGTTACCATATGTGGTTGCTAACGGTGGCAGCCAAAAATGGCTTGTTAGAGCACTAGTCCATTGCCCTCGGCAAGGAGTGTAGGAGGTGACCGAAACCTGTCTTTGCTTACCTGGCTGACATGGAGCCCAACTGCCTGTCTCATCTCCAGCACCATGGACAGCGAACGGGGGAACAGACAGTGCAGCTCACCCCACCCCACCACATGGCGGATGTGCCGACAGATGGCTCAGAGTAGTAGACAATGCAGACAGGTCGCTTACACTGTGTTCAGGGTTTAGGGGGGAGTGATAAGCCAAAGGTGTGGGTGCTCTACAACATGTTATGCATGCTATATAGACAGTCCACTGAGCAGTCTTTTAATGCATGGCGATGGACATTTCTGTTGATTTGTCTGTGGTGAGTGTCTGGTGTTTTCCTGGTCTTGTTGGAGGCATTTTCATCAAACTATTTAGTTGGAAATTGGAAATGAAGTATGATCTTCAAATCATGAAGGCAATATTTTATTCTTTAAAGTACCCCCCTCATTTTATGTTGTGGAGTTAAATCTCTATGTTACAGCACAAAGAAAAGGAAGTATGTGCGTTCTCTGACCCCTTGTAGCTAAGTCAAATAACCCACAAATTCCCAGTGGAATAAACTTTGAAGGTAGCCCACTCTTATCATTCACTTCACATTCCTCAGCCACTGCCTGCCGGAGTTGTCTGTCTGGGACAGTTGTGTCACCACCACTGCTCAGTCAAAAGGATAGAGTTCACTCTGACCGGCAAGGTTAGACCGGTTCTGACCCCTGACAGACAGACCGACAGCATTGTTTAGGGTAAAGCCAGCAGTGCCTGATTAGTCTACTCAAGATAATATTGTGTCTAGCTGTCTCTGTACGTAGATTGAAGTGGATACAATCTGTGTTCTAATATGGGTCCTTGGGAAAGGCCAGCTACACAGGCCAAGCCTGTCTGTCCCTGGCCTTTTCTGGGACACGAGGATGGTGACATGGTAAGACTCCAAACAGGGCTGATTTACTAATGCCTGCTATGACATTCTCTGCATCAGCAGTGAAGAGATGGTTGTTATTGAATGCTATTGGTTATTGTCGGATTTAGCTTGGACTTGATCATAGAAATTCAAACTGCATGAAGTGCATTTGTTTTGTGTGTGTGTGGAGGTTTTAACAATAGAGATGTAGGCTTGGCCACTGTGTTTTAGTTCTATTGCTATAGTTAACACTGCATTGTGTGCTCTCAGGGTTGTGTAGCTATTGATGTCCACCACAGTGCTTATGCTCCTAAATCTGCTCCTTCCAGACTGGTTTTCCTCTCTGTGTCTCTGTGGCAGTCAGTCCAGGGCAGGCTACTAATGGGATTTAGCCTGATCTGGATTAGACCAGTGGGTGGTCCCTCCTTACTCTCTAGCCTTGGATGCCTCCTACTACTAAAGTTAGAGAATAAACACCCACCGACAACAACACAGGTCTACTGGTGCACTCCATCATGCTGCAGGAGAAACACACCTTTTGTTTCCACTAGAAAATAAAAAGGGCTATCCTTTACTTTTGCACAATTGTTTCCAGTTAGTTATTATAAGCCCAAAAATATTGTCAAATAATCAATGGTATTTTATGCACTGTGGACAATGAACCTTTGCCCAATTACCTCAACCACACTGTTGGGTATAACTGCTACAGTGGGGCAAAAACGTTTTTAGTCAGCCACCAATTGTGCAAGTTCTCCCACTTAAAAAGATGAGAGAGGCCTGTAATTTTCATCATAGGTACACTTCAACTATGACAAACAAAATGAGAAAAAAAATCTGGAAAATCACATTGTAGGATTTTTAATGAATTTATTTGCAAATTATGGTGGAAAATAAGTATTTGGTCACCTACAAACAAGCAAGATTTCTGGCTCTCACAGACCTGTAACTTCTTCTTTAAGAGGCTCCTCTGTCCTCCACTCGTTACCTGTATTAATGGCACCTGGTGAACTTGTTATCAGTATAAAAGACACCTGTTCACAACCTCAAACAGTCACACTCCAAACTCCACTATGGCCAAGACCAAGGAGCTGTCAAAAGACACCAGAAACAAAATTGTAGACCAGCACCAGGCTGGGAAGACTGAATCTGCAATAGGTAAGCAGCTTGGTTTGAAGAAATCAACTGTGGGAGCAATTATTAGGAAATGGAAGACTTACAAGACCACTGACAATCTCCCTCGATCTGGGGCTCCACGCAAGATCTCACCCCGTGGGGTCAAAATGATCACAAGAACGGTGAGCAAAAATCCCAGAACCACACGGGGGGGACCTAGTGAATGACCTGCAGAGAGCTGGGACCAAAGTAACAAAGCCTACCATCAGTAACACACTACGCCGCCAGGGACTCAAATCTTGCAGTGCCAGACGTGTCCCCCTGCTTAAGCCAGTACATGTCCAGGCCCGTCTGAAGTTTGCTAGAGAGCATTTGAATGATCCAGAAGAAGATTGGGAGAAGGTCATATGGTCAGATGAAACCAAAATATAACCTTTTGGTAAAAACTCAACTCGTTGTGTTTGGAGGACAAAGAATGCTGAGTTGCATCCAAAGAACACCATACCGACTGTGAAGCATGGGGTGGAAACATCATGCTTTGGGGCTGTTTGTCTGCAAAGGGACCAGGACGACTGATCCGTGTAAAGGAAAGAATGAATGGGGCCATATATCGTGAGACTTTGAGTGAAAACCTCCTTCCATCAGCAAGGGCGTTGAAGATGAAACGTGGCTGGGTCTTTCAGCATGACAATGATCCCAAACACACCGCCTGGTCAACGAAGGAGTGGCTTCGTAAGAAGCATTTCAAGGTCCTAGAGTGGCCTAGCCAGTCTCCAGATCTCAACCCCATAGAAAATCTTTGGAGAGAGTTGAAAGTCCGTGTTGCCCAGCAACAGCCCCAAAACATCACTGCTCTAGAGGAGATCTGCATGGAGGAATGGGCCAAAATACCAGCAACAGTGTGTGAAAACATTGTGAAGACTTACAGAAAACGTTTGACCTCTGTCATTGCCAACAAAGGGTATATAACAAAGTATTGAGATAAACTTTTGTTATTGACCAAATACCATAATTTGCAAATAAATTAATTAAAAATCCTACAATGTGATTTTCCGGATTTTGTTTTCTCATTTTGTCTGTCTTAGTTGAAGTGTACCTATGATAAAAATGACAGGCCTCATCTTTTTAAGTGGGAGAACTTGCACAATTGGTGGCTGACTAAATACTTTTTTGCCCCACTGTACACTGCATTAAGAAGTCAGTCTTCATAGAAAAATCCTGGGCTTAGCCTATAGCCATTAACAGATTAAGGCTGGAGGCTTACTAGTGAGGACTGGTTGTGACTATAGGCTTCTTTAATATCATGGACTGAAGCTGGAAATCATGGAGACTGCAGCTGGTGTAATGGCAAAGAAAAACATATATGGATGGTATGTCAAAGGTGAGAGAAATACACTGGGTAGCAATTGAAAGAAAACAGCTATTTTCTGTTAGCACTAATAAAAAACATGTTATGAAATAACCACTGTTATCTAGTCGTGCCTACCCCGAGATGACTGACCATGCCGATGTAGGCTTCAGTAGAACATACTGTACCACCCACTTCACGCTTGGGGAATGTAGGATGAATCATGTGAAAGTGTAGATGCTTCTCCCACACATCTCAAAGGATTCTCCACTCTGGATGAGCTAGCACATGGTTTGCCTTGATGTGTAATTCACTTTCAATTATAAGGTGTGCGTGATTTTTATTTTTATTTTATTCTCGTTTTTTACAATACCTGTACCAGAAGTACTCACAAGAATGGTAAACCAACTACAATTTTGAGAAGTGAGGACATCCCGGTCCTCACTTATGAAAATGCTGTTTTAGGTTAAGGGTTAGGGAAAACAGCATTTTGAATGGCAATCAATTGTTGGTCCCCCCCAAAAGTCCTCACAAGTGTAGTAAGGTGTGTGTGTGTGTGATTATAAACTGATCCAATGATTAAACATTTGATTTAGGACTGGTTTTTGACAATTGCATTTTTACAACCTAAAGATCTTTACTACTGTAAAGCTGTCGTGATATCATTCAATATTCCATGTTAAATGTGGTTATTTGGATGGTACCTTCGTGGGAGATTAAAGTGATGTAGTAATCATTAGCTTCAGATGTGTGGTTGCTATTCAGCAGTGTTGCTCTGAGTTTCAGTTCCCGGACAGTGATTCTGACACGTGAGCATTGATCCTGTGTAGGTGCATCTCATTCTCTGTAGTAGGTCTACACTGCGAGATAAAAACCGCGAAGACTCAATCCAAGGATTTGGGGATTTAAGAAAAAATGGTGTCACACACGAGCTAGAGAGAGGGATTTGTTGTTGTTTGAGCTTGGTCACAAACGGTCGATGGATTTCGTTTTGCTGGGGGACTTGGCAAATACTGTACATGGTTCTATAGGCTACTACCTACATAACGGTTTTACGCGCAATGTTGATTCTCATGCTTGGAAAGTTATGTATGCGGTACCCGAGGAGTCTGTGTGAAGTTGGACAGTTGAATGAATTGACAAACAATCTATACCGGGAGTCCAAGGTGTCGCTTATCGATGTGGAATAAACTGTGACCCTAGAATACCCTAACAGGTGGCTCTCCGACGATATGCGCGTCAGTCTAACAACAGCTTGCACACTCTCCATAATCTTCGGCTGACAAAGCTTTTTTCTGCATCTACAGTCCGTTCATTACTATTCAGCAGCACTACTCTGCAGTTACCACCGAGCTCCAACATCGTTTTGATGCGAAGCAGAATATTGGTTTCTGCCTTTACTCGGGAATAACATTTAGCCTGGGAATGTTTTCAAGCTGTGCGCTCACGTGGACCAACTAGGAGTGATTCTCGATGATAATTGGAATTCACCCGGGTTATAACGAAATGTTTCCAGAAATTCATATCAAGGTGAGGTATAAAGAATGATATTGCTTTGTTTTATGTGGCTCATTGGATACAAATTCAACATGGTCTTTTTTGCATTTGTTTTTGTTCACAGTACTGTATTTGGAACCTCTGCACTTTCATGCTAACTTTAAGTGTACTGTACAGACTGTACTGGACAGACAGACCGTAATTAGGTCTGAACACTTTCCAACTGTTTTCAGAATCAGATGTCAATGCATTGACACAATTACTCCCATGGTTTCATGGTTCCGCTAACCTTCAGATGGACTAACCCACTTCAATCCCCATGATCTACAGCTCAGTGTGCTCAGGAATGGATCATTGGCTTCCTGGGGTCTACTGGGTTAATATGATCCATTTGTCACGGCTGACACCTAGCTGGTGTCAGCACTGGATTCACAATATATTTGGGCCACTGCACATTTTTATATTGCAGTATTAAAAAATGGGCTTACTGTGTCTACTCTAGCCATAGTGGAATACCCCCCCCCCTGCATTTATGCAGGATTGACTACAGCTGCATATGAATCATATTTGAGAATCATCGCTAGTTCTAAAAATACATTGCAATTTAATTAGGACGTTGGCCTTCATAGATTTTCCATATGCAGTCGGTGTGTGTGTGCGCACGTGTGAGTGCTGGGGCCAAGCAAAATAGTTTGTGCCTATGTGTAGGTGTGTGCACGAGTGTGTTCATCTTCAGCTAGCGCATATTATATGACATCCTTTTCTCATCCAATCCCCACAGACGGAGAAGCCCGATGCCTACTCCCAGCAACACAAACTCCAGCCTGAATGCACACGCCTTGGGTCCAGCCGGGCCTACCAGCAGCAGCAGGTAAACCTACTCCCTGATCCTTCAGTGTTCTGTTCTTGTATGTGGGTGTGCGGGGAATACGATTGATGTGTCATGATCTGTTCATGTGGGGGAGTACTATGACTAGTGTGAGCACGGAACAGCCCAGCCCGCACCTCTGAAAAGACGGTGCAGGGTAGTTATCACCAGTTAGTCCCTGCTGATTGGATCCTGAGTTTTAAAAGTAATTTGCCTTATCCCAAAATTATTCAATGGCCTAAATTATAGTGTGAACGTGCCGGCCGGGTGCAGAGGTAACTGTCTTCGGTACCATGTTGCTATATATAGCTCTTTATGAATAATTAATCTTGCAGACACTGCAGTAAAGCCCTGGATATTAAACAGTGCAATCTATTAATAGAAATTCCCCTCTCGATTTGGCAGCACTGTTTCAGTTCAAATCAATAAGGCCACGAGAGCCATACTACTGTAACTGCAGCACAGCTTTATCCTTCAGTCAGAGGTGGTGCCCTGGTATAACCTAGCCTTTTGGGCAGCTTTTGAGAGGATGTGTTGCATAGAGTACCGAGAAAGAGTAGCAGCCTATAAACAAAGAGAGAGTGAAGGAAAAATAAATGGAGAGAGAGACTCTGAGTCGGGCAGCAGTGAAAGCTTCTGTCGAAAAGCAGACCTCCAAGGCTTTAGACCCTGCTTCACTCTCGCCCTGGCACGTACCTCTATGCCCTTTCTGGGCACCACAGGCTACTTGCCTCATTACTGAATCGGTATGAAAACTACAAACACCCATTGCCTCAAACCTCGTTATGTAACGACACCTGTATTATCTCTCTAGATTTAACCTTGATGACCCTCTAAATATGGGTCCTTCTCTCTCTGCCTCCCTCACTCTCTTGTTCTGGCTGTAGAACTGTGGCTCGGGCAAAGGCACCCTGCCCAAGCTGGATACTAAGCCCTCGGTTGTAAACAATGTCAAGTACCATCACCTGTCTGAAAGCATCCTGCCCAACATCACCAGCAAGGGCCTGCAGAACACCTGTGATAGGCAGCTTTCAGGTACTAGGCACCAGGAAAGCTTCCAGGTGAGTCCTTGTTACTATTAGTCTAATCTCTTGGTATTATGTACTTAGAGCCTAGTATATCGAAGCAATGAAACATTCTGCTGAGAAATGATAAGTGTTAAATTGTTACCATGCACAACCTCTGCGACTAGTTAATTTCCTGTATGTTTTACAATTGACAGGATGAGAGATTACGGAGCTCCACAGTGGAGAGTCTGCCAGAGTCCATCAACAGGAAGAGCAATCAGGAGCAGGAGAGGAATATTGAGGGACACTATCTGCCCATGTCTCCTGCAGGTGTGTGTGGGCTAAGGGTAGGACTAGGTCTGGAGTTGGAGAGTAGGGAAGCGTTGGTGGAAGGTGCTGTTGTTGGCGAATTTAGTATTGGCAATTCTAAAGGAGAAAGAGTTTTCTGTCCCTTGATCTTATTTAATCAGGAAGAAACAAATGCAAACTGGGATTTGCTGACAGGAATTTCCTTTCCCTCCTATACAGAGGTCCTGAAGGCGTTCAAAGATCGTCTGACGGAGCATGAGCAGGAGGAGGTCATGGACTACTCTGAGGTCTGGTACCTGGGCCTGGATGCCAAGAAGATGAAGGGTTCCCCCAGCCTGCCCCATAACTCTGGCTACGACGATGAGAGCGGAGGCTATCTGAAGGTAACATGAAAATGGGCACAAAGATGGCAGTAAAGAAACTGTGAATTTCAGAACCAGTTTTAGTGCCATATAGAGTAAACCTTTTGCAGTATTGCTTTAAAGTAAGTTATGCCCTTTTCTCTGCAGGTCACGCATGACCACATAGGCTTCCGGTTTGAGGTGCTGGAGGTGATCGGGAAAGGATCCTTCGGACAGGTCCTGAAGTGCCTGGATCACAAGACCAATGAACTTGTCGCCATCAAGGTCATTCGCAACAAGAAAAGGTGACTAACGCCACTAGCTAGCTAGCATATCGTAGTACAGCTGGGTTGTCAAATACCAACATTTCACTAATAACACCTTATAACACTGCTTCTGTTCTGTTTGGCTGCAGGTTCCACCACCAGGCCATGGTGGAGTTGAAGATCCTGGATGCGTTGAGAAGGAAGGACAGAGACAACAAACACAACGTCATTCACATGAAGGAGCACTTCTACTTCCGGAACCATCTCTGCATCTCCTTCGAGCTCCTGGGGTAGGCTTGACGGACACAGACACTGTAGGGCCAAATATAAGCTCATATTCAGAAATACAATAATACCTTTTTGTTATTTGTTTATTTAGTTCAGGAGAGAATACGTCTGCTATATTTCATCCACAGGAGGTAAGCATGTAGTATGAAGATTATTTGGGCATTTAAATCTAAAGGATGTTTGCTTATCTTTGATCGTGCAGAGTGAACCTATACGAACTCATCAAGAAGAACAACTTCCAGGGCTTCAGCCAGATCCTGGTTCGCCGCTTTGCCTACTCCCTCCTCAAGTGCCTGCAGATGCTGCACAAAGAGAAGATCATCCACTGTGACCTGAAACCGGTATGACCCCTAGCCATGACCTTTAACCCCTAACAATCTTGACACATTACTTCATGAAAAGTGAAGCATATTTGCACACATTCATTGTTGGCTCAGTATAATGGTGCCACAGGAGATGGAGAGGATATGCTCATACTTGGGTATTTATTTTCCAGGAAAACATCCTTCTGTCACACAAAGGCCAGGGCAACATCAAGGTCATTGACTTTGGCTCCAGCTGCTACGAGCAGCAGAGAGGTGAGTGTCTTAGCTTGTAGATTTCCTAATGTGGGGTTAGAGCAAGTAGGCAAACAGGGGGCACAACCTCATTATAGTATCACATTATAGCATACCTAATACCTGGCTCACCTCCACAGTTTACACCTACATCCAGAGCCGCTTCTACCGTTCCCCAGAGGTGCTCCTGGGCCATCCCTACAGCATGGCCATCGACATGTGGAGCTTTGGCTGCATCCTGGCTGAGCTCTACACTGGCTTCCCCCTCTTTCCTGGGGAGAGTGAGGTGGAGCAGATTGCCTGCATCATGGAGGTACCTACCTAGTACATACAATATCATGTTCTCTTTGTTAATGGCTCTTTCAACCTTGTGGTTTGGCTAGCAACGTTGATATATTAATCACTGTGTGTGTTCACCTGATTGGTTCTCAGGTGCTGGGAATGCCTCCAAATGATTTCTTGTCGACAGCAACCAGGAAAAGGCATTTTTTTGGTAAGCGTTTTTAATCTAGTACAGTCACATGGTTTTCTCTTTGACTGTTCGATTGAAATTTTGTTTAACTGAGACCTTTCACTTCTACTCATGTACCAATAGGATCACAGTTAAGTGTGTATATTTCTGACATAGGGATTTGTATAATTTTAGTATCAGAGGGTGTTTAAGCAATAAGCCTGAGGGAGTGTGGTATATTGGCCATATAAAACAGCTGAGGGTTGTTCTTATGCACAACGTGAAAGGGAGTGCCTGAATTCAGCCCTTAGCTGTGGTATATTGACCATATACCACAAACCCCCGATGTGCCTTATTGCAATTATAAACTGGTTACCAACATGAATAGAACAGTAAACAAGTATGTTTACATCACAACCATGGTATATAGTATGATATACACATGGCTGAAATGCTGTTTCAGCCCTTCAGCATCCAGGACCCAAACTACCCGGTTTATAATTCTTAGTAAGATATCTTCTTGTTGATTAATCACTGGTTGTGATTGTGCAGATTCCAAGGGCAACCCCAGGAACATCACCAACAGCAGGGGGAGAAAGAGACGGCCCAACTCCAAGGATCTGGCCAGTGTCCTGAAGACCAACGATCCTGTCTTTCTGGACTTCATCAAACGCTGTCTCACGTATGTACTGTGTACACTGTACACCTGTCAATAACACAGCCATAGAATTACCCAATCTCAAATATTTACTAAGGAGTCATGTGAAGCGAGCCCTCTTTCGCATTATTATTGACTTAAGTTTATTTACCTTTTACTCATCCAAGTGAGGCTCATTGAGATGGAAATCTACAAGGAAGCCTAGTGTGGGGTTTTACCTTTGGTTCTCTCCGGGAGAATCTAATTTGAATACTCCTCACTTCCTCTCTTCTCTCTCCTCGCCTCCATCTCAAAACCCAATGGAGGAAGAAGGTCAGAGGGGAGGGACCTCCGAGAGAGCACGCGAGGTGTATTCAATTGAGATTCTCCCTCTGACTGACTCTCTGCTCTCTTCTCTCTGTCAGGTGGGACCCTAAGAAGCGCATGACGCCCGACGAGGCCATGCAACATGAGTGGATCCAGGAGGCCCGCTCCAACAAGTTTCGGCCCAAGACCCGCACCGTGAGAAGGCCCAGCGAGAGCCTGAGCAACGTGGAGAACAACAAGATAGAGCAGCACATTCCCCACAACCCAGCCCTCATCAACAAGATAGGTAAGATGAGCAGTCATCTACCATACTACTACCATGCCCTCATATGTATGTGTTTACATGTAACAAAACAAAAAACATCTGCACTAGGCATTTTTTAGACTTTGAGAGTGGCAAATTGACACAAAGACTACATTTTCTCCACATCTCTATGATTGACATGAAGTAACAGGCATCTTACTTCCCCCTCTCTGACGCAGTTGACAAGGCATTCTACAGCCCGTTCTCCAACGCCACAGACAGGCCCAAGAGAGAGAACTCTGTGAAGCTGGCGTCCGCCGAGCGCTTGCGTCCGATCGGGGCTTCGGCCGAGGGCCAGATGGGCAAGACCAAGAGCACCAAGCAGGAGGTACCTAGGGAGAGATCAGTCCACATCGTCATCAGACCCCGGCTGGAGCACACTGCAGACGCAGACAGGGACAGTCTGGAGCCCCAGCAGGGCCTGTCCCCCATCACATGAAGGCCCCAGGGACAGAGGGCTTGGGGCTGGGAGGGGGTTGAGGGGAGGGGGGATGCATAGGTCACATGCATAGGTCACATCAGGGTTAATATCATCAGAGGTCAAACATAAGACACATATTTATAACATTAAATGGGGGTCATGGTTGGAGTGTATCCTGTTTTGTAGATGTAGTGGGTCATCAATTTGTTATATACAGTAAGGCAAAAAAGTATTTAGTCAGCCACCAATTGTGCAAGTTCTCCCACTTAAAAAGATGAGAGGCATGTAATTTTCATCATAGGTACACTTCAACTATGACAGACAAAATGAGAAAAAAAACATCCAGAAAATCACATTTGTAGGATTTTTAATGAATTTATTTGCAAATTATGGTGGAAAATAAGTATTTGGTCACCTACAAACAAGCAAGACTTCTGGCTCTCACAGACCTGTAACTTCTTTAAGAGGCTCCTCTGTCCACCACTCGTTACCTGTATTAATGGCACCTGTTTGAACTTGTTATCAGTATAAAAGACACCTGTCCACAACCTCAAACAGTCACACTCCAAACTCTACTATGGCCAAAGACCAAACAAAATTGTAGACCTGCACCAGGCTGGGAAGACAATCTGCAATAGGTAAGCAGCTTGGTTTGAAGAAATCAACTGCGGGAGCAATTATTAGGAAATGGAAGACATACAAGACTGATAATCTCCCTCGATCTGGGGCTCCACGCAAGATCTCACCCCGTGGGGTCAAAAGGATCACAAGAAAGGTGAGCAAAAATCCCAGAACCACACGGGGGGGACCTAGTGAATGACCTGCAGAGAGTTGGGACCAAAGTAACAAAGCCTACCATCAGTAACACACTACACCGCCAGGGACTCAAATCTTGCAGTGCCAGACGTGTCCCCCTGCTTAAGCCAGTACATGTCCAGGCCCGTCTGAAGTTTGCTAGAGAACATTTGGATGATCCAGAATAAGATTGGGAGAAGGTCAGATGAAACCAAAATATAACTTTTTGGTAAAAACTCAACTCGTCGTGTTTGGAGGACAAAGAATGCTGAGTTGCATCCAAAGAACACAATACATACTGTGAAGCATGGGGGTTGAAACATCATGCTTTGGGGCTGTTTTTCTGCAAAGGGACCAGGACAACTGATCCGTGTAAAGGAAAGAATGAATGGGGCCATGTATCGTGAGATTTTGAGTGAAAACTTCCTTCCATCAACAAGGGCATTGAAGATGAAACGTGGCTGGGTCTTTCAGCATGACAATGATCCCAAACACACCGCCCGGGCAACGAAGGAGTGGCTTCGTAAGAAGCATTTTAAGGTCCTGGAGTGGCCTAGCCAGTCTCCAGATCTCAACCCCATAGAAAATCTTTGGAGGGAGTTGAAAGTCCGTGATGCCCAGCAACAGCCCCAAAACATCACTGCTCTAGAGGAGATCTGCATGGAGGAATGGGCCAAAATACCAGCAACAGTGTGTGAAAACCTTGTGAAGACTTACAGAAAACTTTTGACCTCTGTCATTGCCAACAAAGGGTATATAACAAAGTATTGAGAAACTTTTGTTATTGACCAAATACTTATTTTCCACCATAATTTGCAAATCAATTCATTAAAAATCCTACAGTGTTATTTTCTGGATTTTTTTTCTCATTTTGTCTGTCATAGTTGAAGTGTACCTATGATGAAAATTACGGGCCTCTCTCATATTTTTAAGTGGGAGAACTGTCACAATTGGTGGCTGACTAAATACTTTTTTGCCACACTGTATGTGCTGCACTATAGAATATATTTCCTAGTCCAACGGTATGTTTAGCGCTTGGACTCTGTCTAGCTGCAGAGGTCTTTGGAACACAGAGTCTTCGGTGGGTCTTTGGGTAGAGTTAAATGAGCTGTGTATCAGCAAATGTTGGTCTTCTCTAGTATTGCCGTAGTCACAAGTGGGCTTATTGCATCTAGAATGTGGCCACATTCCCTTGTCATAAGCTTGTAAAGTAGCACAGGTCACTTGCATTAGTTTAAAATGGCTGAGAGATTCTGTGAGGTGGGATCCCTCGGCTTAGAACCCAGATCAATGCCCAGATTTTCCTGTTTTCCACTCTCGGTAAAGCCAGGTTAGGTCGAGCCACATTTACTGTAATTTTGCCAGTGGTTTAAAGCTCTTTGAGTAGGCTAATTCCCTGCAAGTTTTCTACTGGAATTGAAGTTTTGGCTTTGACAACACGGATGTCTGACCCAAAATATACGTAGGTTAAGCCCCGGCCCACGTGTTTGCATTGAAATACGCATGGCAAGCCCAAGGAGTTGCCCGTGCCATGGATGCGATGTTTAAGGCTCTTAGCAGCACAAAGCATTTCCCATGCAAGGAGCTGATGGTGATAGTGGAAAAATGTAAAGCACTAGTGTGCACAAACTGATCTTGAGATTACTCAGAGTTTACCATGTTTATGGAGTTTTGACTTTGACTCAATCATTTGTGGTGTTGACCATAGTATTATTGATATTGTTTCATTACTAGTTTATTATGAAGATTCATAAAACTCTAGGTGTTACTGAATAAAATGACAATCACTTGTAAGTCAGTGAAAGGGCTGTCGAGCTGACAACTGTTAGCTCAAAAACAGGGCCCTCAAGTGGTCAATGTAAAGGAATGTTATTTTCCTGACCTGAAATGCCAAGCTTAGATGGTTTGATATTCTTCATACGCCATTGTCATATACAAAGTTTCCCAGTGTCTACAAAACAGGAATATTCTGACCAGTGATCCTCACCACTTGTTATTCAAATGTATCTTTCAGCATCCAAAGTGACTTCTCTCTGACCCACAATGCATCGTCTGTTTTTTTATTCCTCACACAAATGTCATTTTTAAAAAGCTCTTAATTCTTCAAAAAAGCAGTTCCATCTATTTTGATTAACTTCTCTTACCTTGACAAAAATATAATTTGCTACAATGTTCAGCTTTCTTCAATAAAACCTGGGCCAAATGAAGGAAGGTAGCTTTTTTTGTTCTCTGTAAGCTTCTTTTTAAGGAAACTGGTGCTGATGCTTTTCACATACTCCAGTTAGAGAAAGTCATTTTAAAACTGTTTTTATATTTGTAACATGTTCAGAAATTGAATATATTTCATTTTGAACAGTACATCATTTAATGTACATTTTACACTTTTGTTATGATTAACTAATTGGTTTAAGGTGTGACCTGTATATGAAATAGTTGGGGTAATAAACTCAGCAAAAAGGAAATGTCCTCTCACTGTCAACTACATTTATTTTCAGCAAACTTAACATGTGTGAATATTTGTATGAACATGGTTACACGTGGTCTGCCACTACAAGGCCGATCAGCTGTCCGGTCTGTCTCCCTGTAGCGCTTTCTTAGTCGTCTCACAGTACGGATATTGCAATTTATTGCCCTGGCCACATCTGCAGTCCTCATGCCTCCTTGCAGAATGCAAGGCACGTTCACGCAGCTGAGGCATGCAGCTGAGGCACAGCTAAGGCATGTTCACACAGATGAGCTGGGACCCTGGGCATCTTTTCTATGGTGTTTTTCAGAGTCAGTAGAAAGGCCTCTTCAGTGTCTTTAAGTTTTCCTTAATTCCGTAACCTTAATTAACCTTAATTGCCTACAGTCTGTAAGCTGTTCGTGTCTTAACGACCGTTCCACAGGTGCATGTTCATTGATTGTTTATGGTTAATTTGACAAGCATGGGAAGCTGTGTTTAAACCGTTTACAATGAAGATCTGTGAAGTTATTTGGATTTTTACGAATTATCTTTGAAAGACAGGGTCCTGAAAAAAGGACGTTTCTTTTTGGCCGAGTTTATATCTCAAGCACTGTATGTATACATAACCAGGTCACATTGGCAATGTCTTAAATGAAATATGTATTTTGTTTTACCATGTTTCAATTGTAGTTTTCTTGTTTATTTTTCAGTGCTCGCTGAACATTGTTATTTAAGAGAGCCCCACAGACAATAGCTGGTGCGCTTAATGATGATATTGTGTGATGTACTGAGCAACTGTTTTGCTATCTTTCTATAAGTCAGTATAATAGCATGCCAGGACATTGCTGATTTTTAGTGTACAGTACTACAACAAAAGGAAAGTGTGTGCATTCATTTCAACCAAATTATTTCACAATCAGCCATTGTGGTCTATTTGGAAATAATTTAATTAAAGGCATTCCACTTGATGAACTGTATATTGATACGAAAACATTTATGAACATGTAATTGAATAAATTGGTTGCCTCTGCCCATTTGATTGGACCTCAGATCATTTTGATGCTGTATAACACAAACATTCAGCTAGTTAATGAAACAATAGATTATTACCATGCAGGTAGTGAAATAATAGATGATTAGATGACCACCTAACATTAGCGTTAGCCACCTAGCTAATTGGAATTCGTAACATACAGTATAATATGACTTGCAAAATCGCATCATATCGAACAAATTAGAGTTTGGAACATACTTTATCTTACTGAATGGATGATGGACAACCACAAATGAATACATACCATACGAAACGTAACATTTCATAAGTGGAATGTCTCGGGATTTAAATACAGAATAATTTGAAATGGTCTGAGACCTGAGACCTTTACCTCTTAAAAGCAGGTGGTCAACCTAGAATGGAGAAGAGCTACAGCTGCTCTTTATTGTGGACTTGAGTTTGAATTACAAGACAAAGTGCTAGTGACAGCCAAGACCATCACTTTCAGAGAGCCACACCTTTGCAGCCTGTAGTATTGTGGCTTTTAGCATTTATTTCCTGGCTTCAACAATGACTTGAATGCCAAATGAAAGGTTGGATCCATTAGGTGCAGGTTTTTGACCTGTTCAGTTCCTACATCTTTCAGGATAAAAGGCTTGTACGTTACAAGGTTAAGATTGATGAGCCAAAGGCAAATATTTTTGAATGTGTGCTTTTCCTCATTAGGGTGAGAAACTCACACTCACCGAGTGCCAGCCAGGTATGGTGCACCTCACACTCTCACCTTTCAGGCGAGCCTGGATCTTGGGAGAGTGAAAGAGGAAGACCGTCCTGTCCGTATCCCCATGCTGAGTGCTTACGCTCAAAGGGACGATGAGGCTATGCTTGAAAAAGTTGCACTTCTCTTTCTGCGAACATGTAAGCCTTAGTCTTCGAGTAGATTTAGAGTCTTTTACATTTGAGTCATTTAGTAGACTCTCTTATCCAGAGCGACTTACAGGAGCAATTCATGTTAATTGCAATGTTCACTCTAAGCTGCGCACACTAGCATATAACAAGAGACAATTCTTTAAATAGTACAACACGGGATAGCATGACTAACTATGTCATTTTCCATGATATTTCCTCCATTTTGAGACTAAGTCTCAACCTAATAGAACATTACTTTACAAGCATTTTCATTAAACAAGCATTAACATGAGGAAAAATGAAAGACTTTCTTACACTTAGTAAATGACCTCTGTTGTCATTGAGTTTCAACCATTCACATAGTGCAATTCATTCTCAGAAGGGCATCTTCTTCAGGGGTCAGTAATGGCATGTCAAGAATAGTCTCAATGGCTTTTACACAACTTAAAAAATGTAAGCCTATGCTAAATTAACCAATTAAGAACAGTATTGTAGCAATGACGTTTGTGCAGTAAGCTATAGCCCCAATACATTATCACTTTATGTTGGCTTTGCTTGAATTGTTGTTCGGGACAATTTTTCTATTGCAGATACTTTTAGTATACCTGTAGTATTGTGACTTTCAGCATTTATTCCAATCAACAATGACTTGAATGCCAAATGAATGGTTGAATTGAACCTGTTCAGTTGTGCAAATTCATTCTAACAGGATACAACATATCCTGAATCCTTTCTCAAGTATTTAAAAAAGGTGTTGGTATTTCATTGTACTAACATCCTTCAAGACAAAAGGCTATCAAGTTACAATGTAAAGATTCATGGCCCAAAGTCAAATAAAAGTAACTGTGTGCTTTTAGTCAAAAATTCATTCGAATATTAGCATAAGAAACTCACACCCTGGGTGCCAGCCAGGTATGGTGCTCCTCACACTCCCTCCTTTCAGGCGACCCTGGATCCTATTGAGAGAGTGATAGAGGAAGGCCATCCTGTCTGTATCCCCAGGCTGAGCACTCACACGTAGAGGGACAATGAGGCTAGGCTGGGTTCGACAGCTAGCCCCTTTGCTGGCCATGGCTGCTGGAATACTCTACATCACATCCATTAAGCGGGAGGTTCATTCTCATGGGGAGAGACTGCAGGGGGCCCATCAGAATGAATTGGCCAGGGGCCAGGACATCCTCAAGAGGCTGGAGAAGATGGAGGCTCACATCGAGAAGCTGGGTGAGTCTCAATCTCCTTCATTTACCTCTGACTTACCTGGAAGAGAAATACCAGTAGCTCTGTCCAAGTACTGTACATGGACTGCAATCTGCCACTGTTGTAGCTGGTAGGGCAGATTTAGAGGGGAGTATTTGAGAACACATTAGAATCTAGCCTGAGCCTACATGTAGAGTTGATCCCAGAAAAAGTTAATTCACACTTCACAGTGATGATTGTAGAAGGGAATCTGTTCCCAATTAAATAAAGGGTTTAAATAAACTAATAAAGGCTTAAATAAAATTACCATTTTAGATTGTTCTTTAATTCTGTATACTGTTGCTTGTTGAACTACATTCATTCAGTTTTGATCTATCAACTTCAACACTTTTACAACAGTTACATCAAGGTAGTTCTCCAAGGTAATTCTCCAACATAAAAAATTGCAGAACGGCGCAAAATTAATAGGGAAACGTGTAGCTCTTGTAGATGATAAACTGGTTATTGATAACCAAATCCGAGACAGAAAGTGTAATGATGCGGGCTGAGAGTCGGAAAGCAAGTTCAGGGAGTGAATGTTTTAATAAATAAAGACAACACAATACAAAGTAAGAACCACGAACAACGCACAGACATGAAACAGCAACAATGACGCCTGGGGAAGGAAACAAAGGGAGTGACATATACAGGGCAGGTAATCAAGGAGATGATGGAGTCCTGGTGAGTGTCATAATGTACTGATTGTCAGATTCTCCTTAGGAGAGGTGGGTGTGGAGTCAGGCGTAGGAGAGAGCGAATTGCAAGAAAGGGTGTTTTATTTACAAGTCCAAAGAACAGGAACAGACCACAACAGTAGCCACAGAACAACAGAAACACAGTCCAGAAAAAACACCTGTTCAACAGAACAAACCAAAACGCAACCCAAACAAATGACAGCCTCAGGTGCAGAGAGCAGAGGGTTGATTTGTAGTATTTATTCTCCGGCACAAAACAGTCACGCCAAGGGCGCATAACACTGACCAGCCCAAAACACAGGACAAACGGTCCGGAGAAAAGGAGAACACATCCACTACCGACAGTGAACAAAATTAATCGCGCACAAACCTAAGTGGGCCTAACAGGCTTAAATAGACCAAAAATCCAGAAACACAAAAAGGAACAGGTGCAACTATTAAGACTAAACCAACAGAAAAGGAAAAAGGGATCAGTGGCGGCTAGCAGACCGGCTACGACGACTGCCGAGAACCGCCCGAACAGGCAGCCACCTTCGGTGGGAGTCGTGACAGTACCCCCCCCCCCGACGTGCATGCCTCGAGGGCGACCCGGGGTGTAAGGCGCCAGCCGATCCGGGTGGAGGCGGTGGAACTCACCCAACAGAGATGGGTCCAAGATGTCCCCCACCGGCACCCGGCACCTGTCCTCCGGACCGTACCCCTCCCAATCCACAAAGTACTGCAGGCCCCGCACCCGGCGACTAGAATCCAGGATAGCATGTACAGTGTACGCCGGGCCCCTCTCGATGTCCGGGGGGGGGGGACCTCCCACACCTCAACGTCCTGCAGTGGACTAGCTACCACCGGCCTGAGGAGAGACACCTGAAATGAGGGGTTAATACGATAGTAAGGGGGAGCTGTAACCTATAACACAACTCGTTTATTCTCCTCAGGACTTTAAATAGCCCCACAAACTGCGGGCCCAGCTTCCGGTAGGGCGGAGGGTCGAGAGCTAGACCCAGTCCCCCGATGCGAACACAGTGGCCTCACTGCGGTGGCGGTCAGCGCTCTCCTTCTGCCGCCCACTGGCCCGTTTCAGGGCTTCCTGGACGGCTCTCCAGGCCTCTTTTGAGTGCTGCACCCATTCCTCCACCGCAGGAGCCTCGGTCTGGCTCTGTTGCCACCGTACCAGGACCGGCTGATAACCCAACACGCACTGAAACGGTGACAGGTCCACATCCTGGTTCACTCTCTCCACCTGCCGATTTCTCTCGGGGTGAAACCCCGAGGTGAGGCTGACCGAGACCCCCAGACGTTCCATGAACGCTTTCCAGACCCTGGACGTGAACTGGGGACCCCGATCAGAAACTATGTCCTCAGGCACCCCATAGTGCCGGAAGACGTGTGTAAACAGGGCCTTCAGCGGTCTGTAGGGCCGTAGGGAGACCGGGCAAAGGGAGGAGACGGCAGTACTTAGAAAACCGTTCCACAACAACCAGGATCGTGGTGTTCCCCTGTGACTGCCATAATAGGGATTGTAATAGAAAAATTTAGAGAAAAGCAATAAAATACAACAATTGTTAAAGAAATAAACTACAACTACATTATACCATTCTAGATGTGTCATGGCTTCCACCCAAGTCGGTTCCTCTCCTTGTTCGGGTGGTGTTCGGTGGTAGGTGTCACCGGTTTTCTAGCCATCATAGATCCATTTTTCATTTTCCATTTTGTTTTGTCTTCTTTTCCGACACACCTGGTTCTCATTTCCCTCATTAAGTGTTGTGTATTTAACCCTCTGTTCCCCCCATGTCTTTGTGTGGAATTGTTTGTTTGTAGTGCTTATGCACATTTGTTGAGTCGGGTTTTGTACAAATTATGGTTATTTTGATGCTGTTGGTTTTGTATTAAACTGCTCCTGCTATTACCTAGTTCTGCTCTCCTGCGTCTGACTTCACTGTGTCATGACTGTCCTGATCAGGTCAGGTTACAGGAGACCACAACCCTACAGATTATCTCTCAACCCCAACAGAGGAGGAGAGATCTAGTGGTCTGAAGATGTGTTTTTCTTACGACCCCTCACGCCACTGGTAAATCTCAAGCCACAGACAAATTCCTTTGTCCTGTTACTATGGAGAACCAGCATGAAATAAAAGGACTTTGGAACAATGGTTTCCATCAGCCGCAATGGTGGTCATGACGATAGATGGAATATGAAAATCTATGTCATTTTTGTTTTGTTATTAAAGGTTAATAGATGACGTTATTAGAAAAACATTGTAACGTGAAGAGTTTTCCTAGTAGATGTTTGACGTTTATACATTGTACGGTGTCCAAATCAAAGAGAATGTTTTGGGGAAGATGAAATGTTAAGTTAGTTGTCTAAAATTGGATTTGAATCAAATCTAGACCTTGCCTCATTAACTTGGTACGCCCAGAGAATTGCCCTAAAGGCGGTTACGCCCACTTCTGACCCAAGGGTATAAAACCTGTGAGTATAGAATTTACAGACACGACTACGTGACCCCAGCTGCAGCAAGATCTAAAAAGTCAACGAACCCAGAATGAAACGCAAGTTTGAGGACAAAGAAATCCTTTCCTACCCAAGCTACGGATAAGTAGCTGTGTCTAAGCGGGTGAATTCAAGTCGAACCACCTAGCCTCCATCTCCCATCGAATCGTGGTATCTAAAGGTTTTCATTCCTATGCTGTGAGCTCTGAGCTACAGAGCTGTCTGTCCTCAGAAAACCCCTTCCAGAGCAAAGGGTGAGGGAACAGACTCTTAAACCAAAAAGGACACTGACATCAGGAGGACTCTCAGAGATGTGCGCCAGAGTAGCGCGTCATCGAACAGCTGAAGGCCTACGCAGAGAATCCTCGGAGATCATCACCACGTAATTACATCATTATATTCTGACCCATAAGAACAGCAGTTTGGGGCAAGGCTAGGGTTGGAATAGCATAGCTGACAAATTCACACAAATGTATATTTCTCTTGTGTACTTTCTGTTTTTCTCTCTCTTTTGAAATCTTCATTGTGGGTAACACGCGCCATAGTGTGTTGGCCCGGTATACTAAGTTCTAATCAATAGCCTATAATGTGTCTTGTCTATGTGTATCTTTTATTATAATTTTAGCTTTTTAGTAAATAAATATTAAACTAAGATTGGTGTGGTACGAATTCATTGGTGAGACAAGGGTCAGTGCAGATTCATGGGCTATACGACGTTCAGAACGAGATTGGTAGGGGCAACTGGTTAATTAGCGTCTGTTGTAAAATCAATATTCTGATATTCTTTGAGTTAATTTGGGAAATAGGAACTCAATAAAAACTAGTTTTCCCATGGTGCCCCAGGTTAATGAGTTAATAATTGTTTGATTCAGATAATCACATAATTAGAAACTTTTAATCATTTGATGAACAACAGTCGTCACATTAACTAATACAACGTCACGACAACTGCCACCAGTTACACACGCCTTTACAGAATTCCACACCGCACCATGGAGTCAGCAGGCACAGGTGCCTCTGATATAGCAGTTAAGGAGCGTGTCGAGGAGCAAGCGGCGATGATCCACCATCTCAGCGCCGTCATGGACCGCATCGCCCAAACCCTGGACAGCTGGGAGAGACAGAGAATCCCTCCAGCGCCTCCCCCAGCACAACAGGGGTTCCCACTACTTGTCCCTCTTGTACCCGGTTCCAGTGGGATGCGTCTCGCCCTTCCCGGGGAGTATGATGGGACAGGGCACGGTGCCAGGGGTTCCTGCTACAGCTGGACCTATACCTGGGCACCGTTTACCCGGCTCCCTCAGGAAGGGAGAGGGTGTCCGCCCTCATCTCCTGCCTCTCAGGGAGAGATCTGGAGTGGGCTAACGCTGTGTGGGGGGAAGGAGTTGTTGGACGACTTCACAGAGTTCATCCTCCGTTTCCGGGCAGTCTTCGACCACCCGCCCGAGGGTAGAGCGGCGGGTGAACGTCTTTTCCACCTGAGGCAGGGGACGAGGAGCGCCCAGGATTTCGCCCTGGAATTTCGGAACCTGGCTGCCGGAGCGGGATAGAACATCAGGGCCCTTATCGACCACTGCCGTTGCAGCCTGCGCGAGGATGTCCGTCGGGAGTTGGCCTGCAGGGATACCACCCTCACCTTCGACCAGCTGGTGGACCTGTCCATTCAGTTGGATAACCTGCTGGTCACCCGCGGACGACCGCAGAGGTCACACTGCTGGTCGGTGCCGGGTTGTTTCCTCTTGGTGCCGAGGCAGCAGGCAGGGCACTCTGGCGTCGCCCCAGGTGAGCATGCACCACTCTCATCCAGAGCCTTCTGTTGTTCACCTGTTTGTGCATGTTTCCGTTCCTGTGTTTTCCCAGCATTCCCAGCATAAGGCGCTCGTCGATTCAGGCGCGGCTGGGAATTTTATCAACAGAGCATTCGCCCATAGGTTAGGGATCCCTATTGTTCCAGTGGTTAGGCCTTTCCCAGTTCACGCTCTGGACAGTCAACCATTAGGGTCCGGGGTAATTAGGGAAGCTACCATCCTCCTGGGTATGGTGACGTCTCTTCCTCATTGACTCTCCTGCGTATCCCGTTGTACTAGGCCTTCCCTGGTTAGCTCGTCATGAGCCCACCATTTCATAGCATCAGAGGGCTCTCACAAGGTGGTCGCGAGAGTGCTCAGGGAGGTATTTAGGGGTTTCCGATGGTGCTACTACGGTGGAAATTCCAGATGAGGTTTCCACCGTGCGCATTCCCCCCGAATATGCCGATTTGGCTCTTGCCTTCTCCAAAAGGAAGGCGACTCAAAAACCACCCCATCGACAGGGGGATTGTGCGATAAATCTCCTGGTAGACACTGCACTTCCCAGGAGTCACGTGTATCCCCTGTCACAGGAGGAGACGGGGGCTATGGAAACATATGTCTCCTAATCCCTGCGTCAGGGGTACATTCGGTCCTCCACTTCGCATGCCTCCTCAAGTTTATTTTTTGTGAAGAAGAAGGAGGGAGGTCTGCGCCCGTGTATTGACTACCAAGGCCTAAATCAGATCACGGTGAGGTATAGTTACTCGCTACCTCTTATCGCCAGTGCGATTGAGTCAATGCAAGGGGAGCGCTTCTTCACCAAAGTAGACCTCAGGAGCGCTTACAACCTGGTGGGTATCAGGGAGGGAGACTTGTGGAAGACAGCGTTCAGTACAACCTCAGGGCATTGTGAGTACCTCATCTTGCCGTACGGGTTGATGAATGCTCCATCAGTCTTCCAAGCCTTTGTAGATGAGATTTTCAGGGACCTGCATGGGCAGGGTGAAGTGGTGTATATTGATGACATTCTGATATACTCCGCTACACGTGCCGAGCATGTGTCCCTGGTGCGCAGGGTGCTTGGTCGACTGTTGGTGCATGACCTGTATGTCAAGCCTGAGAAATGTCTGTTCTTCAAACAGTCCATCTCCTTCCTAGGGTACCGCATTTCCACCTCAGGGGTGGAGATGGAGAGTGACAGCATTTCAGCCATGTGTAATGGGCCGACTCCCACCACGGAAAAGGACGTGCAGAGGTTCCTAGGGTTTGCCAATTACTACCGGAGGTTTAACCTTGGTTTTGGTCAGGTAGTGGCTCCCATTACCTCACTGCTGAAGGTGGACCCGGTACGCTTGCAGTGGTCGGCTGAGGCTTTCACCCCGAGAGTAACGGGCAGGTGGAACGAGTTAACCAGGATGTGGGTAGGTTTCTGAGGTCTTATTGCCAGGACCGGCCTGGAGAGTGGGCGGCGTTTGTGCCCTTGGCAGAGATGGCCTAGAACTCGCTCCGCCACTCCTCCACTCCTCCAATCCTCCACTCCTCCACTAAACTCTCCCCCTTCTAGTGAGTACTGGGGCATCAGCAGGTTCTGGCTCCTTGGCATCAGAGTCAGACCGAGGCTCCTGCGGTGTACGACTGGTTCCGGCGCACGGAGGAGACATGGGACGCCGCTCATGTTCACCTTCAGCGCGCCGTGCTGCGCCAGAAATCCAGCGCAGACCGTCACCGCAGTGAGGACCCAGGGGACCGGGTCTGGCTCTCGACCGGAAACCTGCCCCTCCGCCTGCCCTGCCGGAAGCTGGGTCCGCGGTTTGTGGGGCCATTTAAAGTAATTTAAAAAAAGGTTTGGACTCTGGCCGCAAACCTGACACTATAGGGGAGGGGCCGGGTGGGCATCTACATTGGTGGCGGCTCCGGTGCGGGACGCAGACCCCGCTCCACCTCTGGCTCCCCCCACTTTGGCGGTGCCTCTGGTGCGGGGACCCTTGTCTCCGACCCCGGACTGGGGACCCTCTCTGCAGGCCCGGACTGGGGACCCTCGTTGCAGGCCCCGGATTGGGGACCCTCTGGAGATCTGATGCTTTTCCTAGGCACCACTCTTCCCGGCTGAATGCCCACTTTAGCCCGGCACCTCCAGAGTGCAGGCACAGGTTGAACTGGGCTGTGGGGAGCACTGAAGATCTGGTGCTTAGAACTTGCACCACTCCTCTTGGCTGAATGCTCACTTTAGCCCGGCACGTGCGGAGCGCAGGCATATGATGCACTGAGCAGTCACAGCGCACCGGAGACACAGTGCGCAGAGCCAGCGTAGGATACCCTGGGCCGAAACGGCGCACCGGAGACCAAGAGCGCTGAGCTGGCACAATCTGCCCTGGCTGGATGCCCACTCTAGCATGGCACTTGCGGAGAGCTGGCTCTGAGCGCACCGGGCTGTGCATGCGGACTGGGAACACTGTGCGCTAAACCGCATAACACGGTGCCTGACCAGTACCACGGTCCTTGCCTTCCCCCAAAAAAATTGTGAGTGGCTTCTTGGGCTTGCCTCCTCATATCGTTGCCGTTCCGCCTTTGCTGCTTTAATCTCCTCCTTTGGACGGGGATATTCTCCAGCCTGCCTCCAGGGTAATTTACCGTCCAGAATCTCCTCCCATGTCCATTCGTCCCTTTTTCCACGCTGCTTGGGCCTTTGGTGGTGGGTAGTTCTGTCACACTCGTCGTCGAGGAAATGAACCGACAAAGCGTGGTGAGTGTACATTTTTCTTTATTATAAAAGTCACCAATAAAACAAGAAACAACAAAAACTAACGTGAAGCTTACTATGGCTATACCACTAACAAAGACAACTACCCACAACTATGGTGGAAAAACAGGCTGCCTAAGTATGATCGATAACGATAGACAGCTGTCCTTGATTGAGAAACATACCTGGCCAAAACATAGAAATACAGAACATAGAGTTTCCCACCCAAGTCACACCCTGACCAACTAATCATAGAGAATAAAAAGATCTCTACGGTCAGGGCGTGACAGCATGGGGAAATTGCTTACATTCGCCATAACAGGCTCATTGTCCACCCTCCCTCCCAGAAGCATGGAAGGGATGAGAGAGCCAAGCCTATAGATTCATAGCTTCATCCTGCAGCACACACACACACACACACACACACACACACACACACACACACACACACACACACACACACACACACACACACACACACACACACACACACACACACACACACACACACACACACACACACACACACACAATTGATTAATGGACTGCTGAATGTACATATTTTCCTCTAGCTTTGTTTGCTCTTTTCAACATTATGTCTATCTCTTATAAGCTACCCATGAAAGGGCTGTAAATAGCCCATATTAATTAATATATGTAGCCTTAGAAATAAGGTTCATGAAATCAATCATTTGCTAACATCAGATAACATTTATATATTAGCCATTTCTGAGACACTCTTAGATAATTCATTTGATGATACAGCAGTAGCAATACAAGGATATAACATCTACAGAAGAGACAGAAATGCTTATGGGGGAGATGTTGCTGTATATATTCAGAGCCATATCCCTGTAATGTGTTATTGAAGTGTTGTGGTTGGAGGTTGTGACGACCCTCCCACTCTGTCTGCCGTATTCTCTCTTTGTTTTTGTTTCCTTATTAGGATGCCGGTGGGTGGCGTTGGGAGGGTGGTCAGCTACATGGGAAACACCTGGGCCCGGTGTGTCCCAGGATAAATAGACCTCTTCCACATTCATGGAAGAGACTCTCTCCATGCAGACACTTTGATAGTTTTTGTTGTGTTTCTTGGTGGTTTTTGGTTGTTTGCTTTGGCACCTTTCAACACCCTGCATTATCACATTCATGCATGCAAAACACTCACTTACACTACTGATTACTGATTACACACACCATTGTATATTTTCCTTAGTTGCTTTATTTAATAAATATATCTTTTGTTACTCCTTACCTCACGTTGTCTCCCTTTTGTTACGGGCTTTGAGCCGGTTCGTGACAGAGGTTCACTTGGCACATCTAAAGCCTTTTGTTGCTGTAGGCCACAAAGTGCTAACAGTCAATCTCTAAATAATGTGTGTCAAATGCTTGATTGTGTATGTGATGTAAACAGAGAGGTCTACTTTTTTGTTGACCTGAATATTGACTGGTTTTCATCAAGCTGTCCACTCAAGACGAAGCTTCTTACTGTAACCAGTGCCTGTATTCTGGTTCAGGTTATTAATCAACCTACCAGGGTGTTCACCAATGCTACAGGAACAATATCATCCACATGTATCGATTACATTTGTACTAATACTGTATAACTTTGTTCTAAAGCTGTATCCATGCCCATTGGATGCAGCGACCACAATATAGTAGCTATATCCAGGAAAGCCAAAGTTCCAACAGCTGGGCCTTAATTAGTGTTTAAGAGATCATACAAAATATTTTGTTGTGACTCTTATGTGGAGAATGTTACAAATATTTGTTGGTCTGATGTGATTCACGAGGAGCATCCAGAAGCTGCACTTGATGAATTTATTAAATTGCTTCTTCCAATTATTGATGAACATGCACCTTTTAAGAAACTGACTGTTAGAACTGTTAAGGCTCCATGGACTGATGAGGAATTGAAAAACTATGGTTGAAAGGAGAGAGGCAAAAGGAGAGTCTGGCTGCACATCTGACTGGCTGAACTAAACTCAACAAAAAGAAGACGAAACTGTATTATAATGCCAAAATAAATTATATAAAGAATGATGGAAAAAAACTGGATTACTTTAAATGAAATTAGGGGCAGAAAGACAAATTCAACTGAATCTTTTATCGAATCAGATGGCTTATTCATCACAACTGTTTGATGTTGCCAATTATTTGTATAATTACTTAATTTGCAAAGTGGGCAAATTTAGTAAATACCAACAACGAACAGTAAGCCATTGTGTTCATGCATTCATGCATAATGAAAGAAAAGCTTTGCAAGTTTGAATTTTTTAACGTTTCTGTGGGAGAGGTGAAGTAATTATTGTTATCGATCAATAATGACAAACCTCCTGGCATTGACAACTTAGATGGAAAGCTACTGAGGATGGTAGCTGACTCTATAGCCACTCCTATCTCTCATATCTTTAATCTGAGCCGAGAGGAAAGTCTTTGTCCTCAGGCCTGGAGGGAAGCCAAAGTAATTCCGCTACCCAGTAAAACGGCCTTTACTGGTTCTAACAGCAGACCTATAAGCTTGCTGCCAGCTCTGAGCAAACAGTTGTAAAAAATTGTGTTTGACCAAATACAATGCCATTTCTCTGTCAACAAATTAACAACAGACTTTCAGCATGCTTCGAGAGAAGGACACTGAACATGTATTGCACTGACACAAATGACTGATGATTGGTTGAAAGAAATCGATAGTAAGAAGATTGTGGGAGCTGTACTATTAGATTTCAGTGCAGCCTTTGATATTATTGACAGCAACTTGTTGAAAAAACTTATGTGTTATGGCTTTTCAACCTCTGCCATATTATTGATTCAGAGCTTTCTTTTTTGGAAGCTTCTGTAATGTCAAACATGCAAAGTGTGGTGTACCGCAGGGTAGCTACTCTTTTCTATTTTTACCAATGACCTGCCACTGGCATTAAACAAAGCATGTGTGTCCATGTATGCTGATGATTCAACCATATACGCATCGGCAACCACAGCAAATTAAGTCGCTGAAACTCTTAACAAAGAGTTGCAGTCTGTTTTGGAATGAGTGGTCAGTAATACACTGGTCCTTAACATCTCTAAAACGAAGAGCATTATATTTGGTACAAATCATTCCCTAAGTTCTAGACCTCAGCTGAATCTAGTAATGAATGGTGTGGCTGTTGAACAAGTTGAGGAGAGTAAAATGACTTGGCGTTACCTTAGATTGTAAACTGTCATGGTCAAAACATATAGATTCAATGGTTGTAAAGATGGGAAGAGGTCTGTCCATAATAAAGAGTTTTGTCTAATCTTCATTATTGTCCAGTTGTGTGGTCCAGTGATGCAAGGTTAAGCTGCAGCTGGCCCAGAACAGAGCAGTACATCTTGCTATTCATTGTAATCAGAGGGCTGATATAAATGCTATGCATGCCAGTCTCTCTTGGCTAAGAGTTGAGGAGAGACCGACTGCATCACTTCTTTTTATAAGAAATATGAATGTGTTGAAAATCACAAATTGTTTGCATAGTCAACTTACACACAGCTCTGACACACACACGTACTGGTTTCAAAAAACAGATAAACACCTCTCCCCTATTTGACCTAGATAGTTTTTGTGTGCATTAATATCTAGGCTACGTGTGCCTTTAAGACATGTTTTATGTAGTTCTGTCATTAAGCTGTTCTTGTCTATTAATGTTCTGTATTATGTCATGATTCATGTTTTGTGTGGACCCCAGGAATGGTAGCTGCTGCTTTGCAACAGCTAATGGGGATTCTAATAAAATACCAAAATACAAAATATGCAGTCAAATCAGAAAGATGACTGCAGCCAGAGAACTACTAAAGCAGCACCGCCCCCTCAATATTCTGAGCCTGCCTGGCAGGGTTGGTCCTAAAAGCCAAAGCCCCACAAGGAAATTCTCAAAGCTGATAATTATAAACTTGACAACCTTGTACCTTGCGGGTGGGGTCAAAAGTTTTAGAATAATTACTCATTCAAAGGTTTTTCTTTATTTTGACTATTTTCTACATTTTAGAATAATAGTGAAGACATCAAAACTATGAATTAACACATATGGAATCATGTAGTAACCAAAAAAGTGTTCAAATCGAAATATATTTTACTTTTGAGATTCTTCAAATAGCCACCCATTGCCTTGATGACAGCTTTGCACACTCTTGGCATTCTCTCTACCAGCTTCCCCGGAATGCTTTTCCAATAGTCTTGAAGGAGTTCCCACATATGCTGAGCGCGTGATGGCTGCTCTTCCTTCACTATGCAGTCCGACTCATCCCAAACCATCTCAATTTGCTTGAGGTCTTGTGGCCAGGTCATCTGATGAAGCACTCCATCAGTCTCATTCTTGGTAAAATAGTCCTTACACAGCCTAGAGGTGTGTTGGGTCTTTGTCCTGTTTAAAAACAAATTATAGTCCCACTAAGCCCAAATCAGATGGGATGGCGTATTGCTGCAGAATGCTGTCGGTAGCTGTCATGTTTTGTCTTATATTGTCTTGTCATTTTGCTTTTCCTTCTGTTCGTTTTCCCCCTGCTGGTCTTTTTAGGTTCGTTCCCCTTTTTCTCTCTCCCTTCCTCTCTCTCTTCTCTCTATCGTTCCGTTCCTGCTCCCAGCTGTTCCTATTCCCCTAATCAATCATTTAGTCTTCCCACACCTGTTCCCTATCTTTTCCCCTGATTAGAGTCCCTATTTCTCCCCTTGTTTTCCGTTTCTGCCCTGTCGGATCCTTGTATATTGTTCACCGTGCTGTGTCTTTGTATCGCCCTGTCGTGTCGTGTTTCCCTCAGATGCTGCGTGGTGAGCAGGTGTCTGAGTCTGCTACGGTCAAGTGCCTTCCCGAGGCAACCTGCAGTTTATTATCGAGTCTCCAGTCAGTTCTCGTGATTACGAGTGAAATTGTTTTTATGCTTTATTTACCGCTCCGATTTGTCTAGGAGTATTGCTATTTCCTTTAACTGGATTAAAGACTCTGTTTTCGCCAAGTCGCTTTTGGGTCCTCATTCACCTGCATAACAGTAGCCATGCTGGTTTAGAGTGCCTTGAATTCTAAATAGATCATAGGCTGTCACCAGCAAAACACCCCAACACCATAACACCTCCTCCTCCATGCTTTACGGTGGGAAATACACATGCGGATACTATCCATTCACCCACACCGTGTCTCACAAAGACACGACGGTTGGAACCAAAGATCTAAAATTTGGACTCACCAGACCAAACACCGTTGCTCGTGTTTCTTGGCCCAAGCAAGTATCTTCTTCTTTTTGGTGTCCTTTAGTGGTGGTTTCTTTGCAGAAATTCGAACATGAAGGCCTGATTCATGGGGTCTCCTCTGAACAATTGATGTTGTGATGTGTCTATTACTTGAACTCTGTGAAGCATTTATTTGGGTTGTAATTTCTGAGTCTTGTAACTCTAATGAACTTATCCTCTGCAGCAGAGGTAACTCTGAGGTCTTCCATTCCTGTGTCGGTCCTCATGAGAGCCAGTTTCATTATAGTGCTTGATGGTTTTTGCGCCTGCACTTGAAGCAACGTTCAAAGTTCTGGAAATGTTCCGTATTGACTGACCTTCACATCTTAAAGTAATGATGGACTGTCTTCGCTTATTTGAGCATTCTTGCCATAATATGGACTTGATCTTTTACCAAATAGGGCCATCTTCTGTATACCCCCTACCTTGTCACAACACAACTGATTGGCTCAAACGCTTTAAGAAGGAGAGAAATTCCACAAATCAACTTTTAACAAAGAATACCTGTTAATTAAATTGCATTCCAGGTGACTACCTCATGCAGCTGGTTGACAAAATGCCAGACTGTGCGAAGCTGTCATCAAGGCAAAGGGTGGCTATTTGAAGAATCTCAAATATAACATTTGTTTAACACTTTTTTGGTTACTACATACAGTGCCTTGCGAAAGTATTCGGCCCCCTTGAACTTTGCCACATTTCAGGCTTCAAACATAAAGATATAAAACTGTATTTTTTTGTGAAGAATCAACAACAAGTGGGACACAATCATGAAGTGGAACGACATTTATTGGATATTTAAAACTTTTTTAACAAATCAAAAACTGAAAAATTGGGCGTGCAAAATTATTATGTGTCAAGCGTGTGTGGCGGCAACCAGGTGAGGAGTACAAAGACAAGTGTGTCTTGCCTACAGTCAAGCATGGTGGTGGGAGTGTCATGGTCTGGGGCTGCATGAGTGCTGCCGGCACTGGGGAGCTACAGTTCATTGAGGGAACCATGAATGCCAACATGTACTGTGACATACTGAAGCAGAGCATGATCCCCTCCCTTCGGAGGCTGGGCCGCAGGGCAGTATTCCAACATAATAACGCCCCCAAACACACCTCCAAGACGACCACTGCCTTGCTAAAGAAGCTGAGGGTAAAGGTGATGGACTGGCCAAGCATGTCTCCAGACCTAAACCCTATTGAGCATCTGTGGTGTCATGTTTTGTCTTATATTGTCTTGTCATTTTGCTTTTCCCTCTGTTCGTTTTCCCCCTGCTGGTCTTTTTAGGTTCGTTCCCCTTTTTCTCTCTCCCTTCCTCTCTCTCTTCTCTCTATCGTTCCGTTCCTGCTCCCAGCTGTTCCTATTCCCCTAATCAATCATTTAGTCTTCCCACACCTGTTCCCTATCTTTTTCCCTGATTAGAGTCCCTATTTCTCCCCTTGTTTTCCGTTTCTGCCCTGTCGGATCCTTGTATACTGTTCACCGTGCTGTGTCTGTGTATCGCCCTGTCGTGTCGTGTTTCCCTCAGATGCTGCGTGGTGAGCAGGTGTCTGAGTCTGCTATGTTCAAGTGCCTTCCCGAGGCAACCTGCAGTTCATGATCAAGTCTCCAGTCTGTTCTCGTCATTACGAGTGGAATTGTGCTTTATGATTGTATATTTACTTTACTGGATTAAAGACTCTGTTTTCGCCAAGTCGCTTTTGGGTCCTCATTCACCTGCATAACAGAAGGATCCGACCAAGAATGGACCCAGCGACTATGGATTCTCTCTACTCTACTCTCGAGTTCCAGGGAGCGATGCTCGGCAGACACGAGCAGGAATTGTCTGCTGCTCGGCATGCCGTTGAGACCCTGGCCGCTCAGGTCTCCGACCTCTCAGGACAGTATCAGAGTCTTCGTCTCGTGCCACCAGCTACTTCCGGGTCTTCCGAGCCTCCGGAACCTAGGGTTAATAACCCACCATGTTATTCTGGGCAGCCCACTGAGTGCCGCTCCTTTCTCACCCAGTGTGATATAGTGTTCTCTCTCCAACCCAACACATACTCAAGAGAGAGAGCTCGGATTGCCTACGTCATATCACTCCTTACTGGTCGGGCTCGGCAGTGGGGCACAGCTATCTGGGAGGCAAGCGCTGAGTGTACTAACAATTATCTGAACTTTAAAGAGGAGATGATAAGGGTTTTTGATCGCTCAGTTTTTGGGAAAGAAGCTTCCTGGTCCCTGTCTTCCCTATGTCAAGGTAATCGATCCATAACGGATTACTCTATAGAGTTTCGCACTCTTGCTGCCTCCAGTAACTGGAACGAGCAGGCGTTGCTCGCTCATTTTCTGGAGGGACTCCACGCTAAGGTTAAGGATGAGATTCTCTCTCGGGAGGTTCCATCCAGCGTGGATTCTTTGATTGAACTCGCTATTCGCATTGAACGACGGGTAGATCTTCGTCACCGAGCTCATAGAAGAGAGCTCGCGTTAACTGTGTCTCCCCTCTCTCCGACACTACCATCTTTCCCCACTGACTCAGGTGTTGAGCCCATGCAGCTGGGGGTATTCGCATTTCGACTAAGGAGAGGGAACGGAGAATCACCAACCGCCTCTGTCTCTATTGCGGTTCCGCTGGTCATTTTGTCATTTCATGTCCAGTTAAAGGCCAGAGCTCATCAGTAAGCGGAGGGCGACTGATAAGCGCTACTAGACGGTCCTCTCCGTCAAGTACCTGTACTACCTTACCGGTCCATCTACGCTGGACCGGATCGGCAGCTTCCTGCAGTGCATTAATAGACTCTGGGGCGGAGGGCTGTTTTATGGACGAAGCCTGGGCTCGGGAACATGACATTCCTCTCAGACAGTTAGGGAGCCCACGGTCATGTTTGCCTTGGATGGTAGTCCTCTCCCCAGTATATTATATGAAACACTACCTTTAACCCTCACTGTATCTGGTAACCATAGTGAGACCATTTCTTTTTTGATTTTTTGTTCACCTTTTACACCTCTTGTTTTGGGTCATCCCTGGCTAGTGTGTCATAATCCTTCTTTTGATTGGTCTAGTAATTCTATCCTTTCCTGGAACGTTTCTTGTCATGTGAAGTGTTTAATGTCTGCTATTTCTCCTGTTTGTTCTGTCCCCTCTTCTCAGGAGGAACCTGGTGATTTGACAGGAGTGCCGGAGGAATATCATGGTCTGCGCACGGTCTTCAGTCGGTCCAGAACCAACTCCCTTCCTCCTCACCGGTCGTATGATTGTTGTTCTGACCTCTTCAAGAAGCGTTTTGCATCCGCTGCTATCCTTGTTGCACCTGACGTCACTAAACTGTTTATTGTTGAGGTTGACGCGTCGGGGGTGGGCGTGGGAGCCATTCTGTCCCAGCGCTCCGATACTGACGATGGGGTCCACCCTTGTGCGTATTTTTCTCATCGCCTGTCACCGTCGGAACGTAACTATGATGTGGCTAACCGCGAACTGCTCGCCATCCGTTTAGCCCTAGGCAAAT
The DNA here is from genome assembly GCF_021184085.1 of Oncorhynchus gorbuscha. NCBI lineage: Eukaryota > Metazoa > Chordata > Actinopteri > Salmoniformes > Salmonidae > Oncorhynchus > Oncorhynchus gorbuscha. The sequence continues at coordinate 7,301,609 of NC_060197.1, read as the reverse complement.
GGCGACAGTGGTTGGAGGGGGCGACCGTTCCTTTTGTCGTTTGGACTGACCAAAAGAACCTTGAGTACATCCGTTCTGCCAAACGACTGAATGCGCGTCATGCTCGTTGGGCGTTGTTTTTCGCTCGTTTCGAATTCGTTATTTCTTATTGCCCGGGTACTAAGAACACCAAGCCTCATGCTTTATCCCGTCTCTTTAGTTCTTCTGTGGTTTCTACCGATCCCGAGGGGATCCTTCCTGTTGGGCGTGTTGTCGGGTTGACTGTCTGGGGAATTGAGAGACAGGTTAAGCAAGCACTCACGCACACTGCGTCGCCGCGCGCTTGCCCTAGTAACCTTCTTTTCGTTCCTGTTTCTACTGTCTGGCTGTTCTTCAGTGGGCTCACTCTGCCAAGTTAGCTGGCCATCCCGGCGTTCGGGGTACGCTTGCTTCTATTCGCCAGCGGTTTTGGTGGCCTACTCAGGAGCGTGACACGCGCCGTTTCGTGGCTGCGTGTTCGGACTGCGCGCAGAAGAAGTCTGGTAATTTTTTTCTGCTTCTGCTCCTGGTCTTGCTGGGTCTCAGTCTGTTCCCTGCCATCGCATCTCTCCTGTTCTTGTTCCTGCCCTTGCTGTGTCTCAGTCTGTCCCTAGTTGTTACTCTCCTGGCCTGTTTGGTCCTGTTTGCTCTAAAGCTTTCAGTTCTCTACCCGTGTCTCATTTTTTTTTTTAGAGTAGTACCCTAGTTTCCCTTTTTTTCATTTTTTCGTTACGGTCCTGAGGAGAGGAGTTGGGTTCTTTCTCGGGACGTGCTGGACCGTTTGTGATCTATGATTTCCTCCGTTGCCGCCAGTGTTCCTCCTCGAGAGCGCCAGGAGGCGCTCGGTGAGTGGGGGGGTACTGTCATGTTTTGTCTTATATTGTCTTGTCATTTTGCTTTTCCCTCTGTTCGTTTTCCCCCTGCTGGTCTTTTTAGGTTCGTTCCCCTTTTTCTCTCTCCCTTCCTCTCTCTCTTCTCTCTATCGTTCCGTTCCTGCTCCCAGCTGTTCCTATTCCCCTAATCAATCATTTAGTCTTCCCACACCTGTTCCCTATCTTTTTCCCTGATTAGAGTCCCTATTTCTCCCCTTGTTTTCCGTTTCTGCCCTGTCGGATCCTTGTATACTGTTCACCGTGCTGTGTCTGTGTATCGCCCTGTCGTGTCGTGTTTCCCTCAGATGCTGCGTGGTGAGCAGGTGTCTGAGTCTGCTACGTTCAAGTGCCTTCCCGAGGCAACCTGCAGTTCTTGATCAAGTCTCCAGTCTGTTCTCGTCATTACGAGTGGAATTGTGCTTTATGATTGTATATTTACTTTACTGGATTAAAGACTCTGTTTTCGCCAAGTCGCTTTTGGGTCCTCATTCACCTGCATAACATGTGGGGCATCCTCAAACGGAAGGTGGAGGAGTGCAAGGTCTCTAACATCCACTAGCTCCATGATGTTGTCATGGAGGAGTGGAAGAGGACTACAGTGGCAACCTGTGAAGCTCTAGTGAACTCCATGCGCAAGAGGGTTAAGTCAGTGCTGGAAAATGGTGGCACACAAAATATTGACACTTTGAGCCCAATTTGGACATTTTCACTAAGGGGTGTACTCACTTTTGTTGCCAGCGGTTTAGACATTAATGGCTGTGTGTTGAGTTATTTTGAGGGGACAGCAAATTTACACTGTTATACAAGCTGTTTTCTCACTACTTTACATTGTAGCAAAGTGTCATTTTTTCAGTGTTGTCACATGAGAAGGTATACTCAAATATTTACAAAAATGTGAGGGGTGTATTCACACTGTATATTTATATATGTGGGTATGTGTATGTGTGGGTATGTGTATGTATATACACATTTAAATCTACTCTATATATTTACAAAAAATATATTTTGACGATTAGAAATGATGTAGACAATTACATTAATGGAAGCTACAATCTATCTGCAATATTAAAGCTGACCTATCCAAAAAATATAATAAAACAATAATAAACAAAAACCTTGTTAATCAACTTTTTTTTAAACACCTAAAAACAGTCACTGAAGCTATGTATATGAGATCATGTTCTGTTTGTATCAAAAGGAGTGAATCATGTTGATTCTGGCAGTCATAACACATTTATTACAGTGTGATGAACAGCTGTCATGTGTGTCCACAGTGAAGACAATCAATGACGGGAGCAGTCTGAAAGAGGGGCAGGCTGTGAAGGCTCCCGAGGTCAAGAAGGAGAGGAAGGTGGTGAAGAAGGTGTACCCCAACTCAGCTCTGTTTACACGCTGGGGTGATGAGCTCTCAGAGGAGGAGCAGAAAGAGGCAGAGGGGCTGTTTCAGATGTATGGATACAACGCCTTCCTGAGTGACAGACTACCCCTGAACAGGGAAATCCCTGATACTCGCGATCCTAAGTAAATCATTTACCTCCTCTCTCCTCCACCTCAACACAACAAATTATGGATAAGTTGAAAACATAAATTCTAACCACAGTCTGTTGCATTGCGGCCATCCGAGGTCAATTCCATCTCAGCACTGTGAATGCCATTTGAGCAATCGTGACCTTAGATAAAACCTTCTCATTCTATCTAATAAGGTTCTACCTCATTCGTTTGAACGGTGTGAGCAATTTTTATCTTGTATTCTTTTAAACTGAACAACGTGAAATGGGGTATTTAGAGTACGATATAGGTAGAGAACATTGAACAGAGCGAGGCTATGTGAATAAATACATTTTGACAAAAATGCAGTCCAAGCTCTCGCAATGATATTGAAATTGGCAATCACTTTAAGAGTGAAACAGCAGCTTTGGTGAAGTGAATGAATGATATGAGGTGGACCAAATGTGTTTGTTGTGCCTGTTAGGTGTGCTAAGCACCAGTATCCCCATGACCTGCCCACCATCAGCGTGGTGTTGATCTACTTGGACGAGGCCCTGTCAATCATCAAGAGAGCTGTCCGCAGCATCATAGACAAGACCCCCCAACGCCTGCTCAAAGACATTATACTGGTGGATGACCACAGCTCCAATGGTTCGTATATTTGGTCTCTTCTCTACGTATAGAAACATTTGAAATTACAATTGTTAACATTTAGATTGAACTTTGATTGAAAGGTGTGGCTTTCAACATTTGTTGTGCACCACCGATTTGCAAGCTTCTGCTTTCACAGACGATCTAAAGGAGAAGTTGGATGCCTACATCAGCTTCATCCATGAAGAGCGTCCCGGCCTGGTGAAGAGAGTGAGACACTCAGAGCAGCTCGGTCTCACACAGGCCCGCCTCTCAGGGTGGAGGGAATCTGAAGGAGATGTGGTGGCCATCTTGGACGCCCACATAGAGGTCCATGTGGAATGGTAGTCTAAATGAAATATCTCAGTGAGACTTTCTGAATCACCCCCTCAAAATGGTGTTTTGACTCTGTGTTTGTGTGAACAGGGCGGAGCCTCTGTTAGCTCGGATAAAGGAGGACCGCACGTTGGTGTTGACACCGGTGTTTGACAACGTCCATTTCGATGACTTGACAGTCACACGTTATGGGCCTGCTGCAGATGCCTTTGACTGGGCCCTGTGGTGTATGTATGAGTCCTTCAGACCTGAGTGGTATGCCTTGAAAGACGAGTCACAGCCAGGAAAGTGAGTTGTTTGTGATTTCATCATAGGATGATAGTCCAGTTTCACAAATTTGTTTGAATAGACGACAAGGAAAGCACAGCATTGGGAGGATAATCATACCTAATATTTACACCTGGATTATTATTTTGCGTTATATATTCATTAAATTAATGTCACTTCTCTCAATGTGGAAATGACCATGATTTGTACTGTATGTTTTTCAGGAGCCCCTCCGTTATGGGCATACTAGTGGTTGATCGCCTGTTCTTTGGGGAAATTGGTGCTCTGGATGGTGGTATGAAGATCTATGGAGGGGAAAATGTTGAACTGGGTATCCGGGTAAGTCCCTCTGCTACAGTTTCTAAATGAATGTTTGAAATCAAAGCAGACTTGTGTTTGCAGAATTACTTTTTGTTCTTGAGTCATTCAGTTTGAACAAACCAATCTACATCCAACATCCAGACACTTCAGTCCATATCTATAAACTCTTCCTTCTCTCTTGGTGTTTGGTGTGTCGAGGTGTGGCTATGTGGTGGAAGTGTCGAGGTCATACCTTGTTCTAAAATAGCCCACATCGAGAGGGCCCATAAACCCTATCTCCCCGACTTGAGCATTACAATGAAGAGGAATGCTCTGAGAGTGGCTGAGGTCTGGATGGATGACTACAAACATAATGTCAACATTGCCTGGAACATCCCACTGAAGGTACTGTACACAAGAAACCAATCAAACAGTAGGTTTTGTTCAGCCGTTCCTATAGAATAGCAATGATTGCTGTTTTGCATGCCTTGTGTTTGAAAATAAGTAGATTAGACAGTTAATATTATTTTTTAAATGGTCTATTACTCAATGCCATAATAAAGATCATTGGATCCATGTAAAATGATGGCAGTAAGCAGCAAAAGTGGATAATAGGTGTATTGCTCACATGGCCTGTGTTTCTGATTTAGAAATCTTCTTTCTCACCACAGGATCACGGCATAGACATTGGGGATGTTTCAGAGAGGAAGAAGTTGAGAAAGAGACTGAACTGCAAACCCTTCCAGTGGTATCTGGATAACGTGTATCCCATGTTAGACCCCCTGGGTGACTTGCTTGGTTATGGAGCTGTGAGTGATGCTAAAATGTTACAGTTGTTCTGGAACTTTTTCCTCACGAACTGTGTTTAGTGACATGCATGGCATCCTTTTTCAATAGGATGCAGGGTCATACATCCAACTCATTATCTAATCAAATCAAAGTTTATTTGTCACGTGCGCCGAATTCGGCAGGTGTAGGTAGCCGTTTCAGTGAAATGCTTACTCACAGCCTCTAACCAATAGTGCAAAAAAATATATTAGGTGAACAATAGGTAAGTAAATATATAAAAACAACAGTAAAAAGACAGTGAAAAACGGTAGCGAGGCTATAAAAGTAGCGAGGCTACATACAGACACTGGTTAATCCGGCTGATTGAGGTAGTATGTACATGTAGATATGGTTCAAGTGACTATGAATATATGATGAACAGAGAGTAGCAGTAGCGTAAAGAGGAGTTGGCGGGTGGCGGGACACAATGCAGATAGTCCGGTTAGCCAATGTGCGGGAGCACTGGTTGGTCGGGCCAATTGAGGTAGTATATACATATGTACATGAATGTATAGTTAAAGTGACTATGCATATATCATAAACAGAGAGTAGCAGCAGCGTAAAAGAGGGGTTGGGGGAGGCACACAAGGCAAATAGTCCGGGTAGCCATTTGATTACCTGTTCAGGAGTCTTGTGGTTTGGGGGTAAAAACTGTTGAGAAGCCTTTTTGTCCTGGACTTGGCACTCCGATACCACTTGCCATGCAGCAGTGGAGAGAACAGTCTATGACTGGGGTGGCTGGGGTCTTTGACCATTTTAGGGCCCTTCTCCGACACCGCCTGTTGTAGACGTCCCGGAAGGCAGGCAGCTTAGCCCCAGTGATGTACTGGGCCGTACGCATTACCCTCTGTAGTGCCTTGCGGTCGGAGGCCAAGCAATGCCGTACCAGGCACTGATGCTCTCGATGTTGCAGCTGTAGAACCTTTTGAGGATCTCAGGACCCATGCCAAATCTTTTTAGTTTCCTGAGGGGCAATAGGCTTTGTCCTGCCCTCTTCACAACTGTCTTGGTGTGTTTGGACCATTCTAGTTTGTTGGTGATGTGGACACCAAGGAACTTGAAGCTCTCAACCTTCTCCACTACAGCCTCGTCAATAAAAAATAATCTCCTTAGTCTTGGTTACGTTGAGGGATAGGTTGTTATTCTGGCACCACACTGCCAGGTCTCTGACCTCCTCCCTATAGGCTGTCTCATCGTTGTCGGTGATCAGAATGTTGTGTTGTCTGCAAACTTAATGATGGTGTTGGAGTCGTGCCTGGCCATGCAGTCGTGGGTGAACAGGGTGTACAGGAGGGGACTGAGCACGCACCCCTGGGGGCTCCAGTGTTGAGGATCAACGTGGCAGACGTGTTGCTACCTATCCTTACCACCTGGGGGCGGCCCGTCAGGAAGTCCAGGATCCAGTTACAGAGGGAGGTGTTTAGTCCCAGGATCCTTAGCTTAGTGATGAGCTTTGAGGGTACTATTGTGTTGAACTCTGAGCTGTAGTCAATGAACAGCAGTCTCACATAAGTGTTCATTTTGTTCAGGTGAGAAAGGGTGGAGTGCAATAGAGATTGCATCATCTGTGGATCTGTTTGGGCGGTATGCAAATTGGAGTGGGTCTAGGGTTTCTGGGATAATGGTGCTGATGTGAGCCATTACTAACCTTTCATGGCACTTCATGGCTATCGAGGTGAGTCCAACGGGTATGTAGTCATTTAGGCAGGTAGCCTTTGTGTTCTTGGGCACAGGGACTATGGTGGTCTGCTAGAAACATATTTGTATTACAGACTCAATCAGGGACATGTTGAACATGTCAGTGAAGACACCTGCCAGTTGGTCAGCACATGCCCGGAGCACACGTCCTGGTAATCCATCTGGCCCTGCAGCCTTGTGTATGTTGACCTGCTTTAAAGGTCTTACTCACGTCGACTACGGAGAGCGTGATCACACAGTCTTCCGGAACAGCCGATGCTCTCATCCATGCCTCAGTTTTGCTTGCCTCGAAGCGAGCATAGAAGTGATTTAGCTCGTCTGGTAGGCTTGTGTCACTGGGCAGCTCGCGGCTGTGCTTGTTGTAGTCTGTAATAGTCTGCAAGCCCTGCCACATAAGACGAGAGTCGGAGCCGGTGTAGTAATATTCAATCTTAGCCCTGTAATGACAGTTTTCCTGTTTGATGGTTCATTTCAGGGCATAGCAGGATTTCTTGTAAGCTTCCGGGCTAGAGTCCTTAAAAGCGGCAGCTCTACTCTTTAGCTCGACTGTTGCCTGTAATCCATGGCTTCTGGTTGGGGTATGTACGTACAGTCACTGTGGGGACGACGTCCTCGATGCACTTATGGATAAAGCAAGTGACTTATGTGGTGTACTCCTCAATGCCATCGGAAGAATCCCGTAACATGTTCCAGTCTGTGATATCAAAACAGTCCTGTAGTTTAGCATCTGCTTCATCTGACGACTTTTTTATAGACCGAGTCACTGGTGCTTCCAGCTTTAATTTTTGCTTGTAAGCAGGAATCAGGAGGATAGAGTTGTGGTCGGATTTACCAAATGGAGGGTGAGGGAGAGCTTTATACGCGTCTCTGCGTGTGGAGTTTTTTCCCTCTGGTTGCACATTTAACATGTTGATAGAAATTTGGTAGAACTGATTTAAGTTTCCCTGCATTAATGTCTCTGGCCACTAGGAGTGCCACCTCTGGGTGAGAGGTTTCCTGTTTGCTTATTTCCTTATACAGCTGACTGAGTGCGGTCTTAGTGCCAGTATCTGTCTGTGGTGGTAAATAAACAGCCACAACAAGTATAGCTGAAAACTCTCTAGTATAGCTGAAAACTCTCTAGGCAAGTAGTGTGGCCTGCAATTTATTACAACATACTCTACTTCATACTCTATACTCTCATACTCTACATACCACCCCCCCGTCTTACTGTTGCTGTACTATCTTGCCGGTGCAGCGTATATCCCGCTAGCTGAATATCCATGTCGTCATTCAGCCACGATTCCGTGAAACATAGGATATTATGTCCCCATTGGGACATCGGGTCCCGTTCTGTGTCCTCTGTACCTGCGTTTCTTCCTCTGGCAAATAACGGGGATGTTGGCCCTGTTGGGTGTTTGGAGAAGGTCCTGTGCGTCTTGCTTGTTGAAGAAAAAATCTGTGTCTAATCCGAGGTGATTGATCGCTGTCCTGATATCCAGGAGCTATTTTTTGCCGTCAGATACGGTTGCAGAAACATTATGTACAAAATAAGTTACAAATGACGCGATAGGAATATGCAGGATAGGAATCTGCACTTTTATAACTGTTTAATCTCTGTCCATAAAATCAACAGCTGGTCAATGACCAGAAGACGGATCTCTGTATAGATCAAGGCCCAGTTCCGGGGAACACACCTATTTTATATGGATGCCATTATTTTGGTCCACAGGTTTGTAGAAATATTGCTTAGTATCTTAGAATTTAACTACATGTATAATATGGTTCATACCATGGAAAACTTGGTATTCAATCCATGCCACAATGCAAAGTACTGTCAATACCACAGACTCAGAAAAGCCTAAATATCTATCCTCTCTGTCCAGAACTGTTATTATCGAGCCAGTGGGGAGATCTACATTGGGGGCATCAAGTCTCACAAATACAACAGTAATCGCTGTCTGGTGGACACTGGCACTCGAACCCCAGGACTGTATGAGTGCAAGGTGGCTCAGCAGAAGGGATTCCACATGCTCTGGGAATTTCAACAGGTAAGCACTCCAAAATGAAATAGGGAATTTGATGCTTATAAATTGTTGGAAACAACGGAGATGTCTTTGACTTTTTTCATGTTTTTATTGTGGGATACTGTACAGTAGAATGTTTGTTGTATTTTACAGGGAAAAGCCATCCAGAACAGACAGACAAAGAGATGTCTGGAGATTGCCCCAGGGGAGGACACCTACTACCAGCTCATCCTTCAGGAGTGCAGTGGGCAGCACTGGAACATACAGAATCTGATTAAAGACTTCTGATACACAGAGATAGTTAGGCCTACCAGAGACAATACAGCAGGACTATAGGAGTTATGCTGCAATCATAAGCAAGTGGGAAGGTGGTATTTACCACATACGACTGGTAAAAGTCCACTTGTATGCCCCTCCAACTGGTAATTATTAGTGGGAAACTCGTCTATCTTCCCTGAGGTCCGAATTCTCCCACATGCTGACCTCTGACATCACCTACTAACGAAATGACTCTTTTATCATATTTTTTAGCAGTTCAATGCAACAACAAAACATTATTTTAAAAAATATGTCCTTAAATATGTTTTTGAACACTATATGTTTTGTACAAACATCATATCTGTACATACAGTTTATGGTTGACGCAGCTTCTTGGCCCTTTGCCTATCTGAGTTTCTCAATGTTCAAAGCATGTGAATGCATCCAACTGGTATTTGCGACTTCACAACTGGTAATTACCACCTTCCCACTTTGTTATGAACACATCATTATCATCACGCTTTGAAAAGCTGGTGGTCAGCAGTGGTCAGCAGTGAGATGACTGTGTAATCTTGGTGATCTATTGGTTTTACATATTTTCATGGGGACAGATGTACAGTTTCTTCACAGAATGTGGAAAGCTATTGAGCTGTGTTCTCCCTGGTCCTGAATGTAAATGCAAAGAAATAATAAATATTATTCCTGTATTTATGCTAATTTGTAGTTTCTTATTGATTTTCACCAAAGAAGGTCAATGAATATTTGTCTGCATTGACATCATATAGAGCTGAATTGACATCAGTGTAGTTTTGATGAAGTCCCGTCCTCAACTGCTCAGGGATTTCTCGATGAGTTCTTGGAGATGAACTTATTTCACATCCTCTGCCACATGGCCAGCCCTCTCTCCATCAGCTGTGATGGCTGTGAGCTATGTCTATGGTAAAGTCACGGTTTCTAGGACATATAACTACAACTCACAGACAAACACCTCATAGAAGTCATATGAGTGCCCAGCGTGCCATATGAAAACTGGAGATTTGAGGGCAAAATGACTGTATTTAAGTTTAGTTAAGGGGCGGCAGGTAGCCTAGTGGTTAGAGTGTTGGGTGGATCGAATCTCCGAGCTGACAAGGTAAAAATCTGTCATTCTGTCTCTGAACAAGGCAGTCAACCCACTGTTCCTAGGCCATCATTGTAAACAAGAATTAGTCCTCAACTTAATTGCCTAGTTAAATAAAAAGTTGGTTGCCATTAAATATGGAGTGAATGCGATGTTGTTGATCCTCTGTATTTTCAAGTATTGCCGTGGCAGCATCATGTTAAGAGTATGCTTGTCATTAGCAGGGACTGGGGAGTTTATACAAAAGGGCTATGTTGTATCTTGACTCTTCGGATTAACTTTAGACTCGGGAATGGGGACCGAGACTGATACATCGTTTTAGATGCAACGAGTGTTTTATTGAAAAGTTATGTGTCTTACATTACTTCAGGAAGTCCCTTTAACAACTGACTTCAATACCCATAATGCTTAGCATTAGAACTACAGCTTCAGAAACCCACAGAGTACATAAATAGTTAGTCCCAATATATAAAATACAGTATTTCCTCCCCCTTAAATGGCATGTCCACATTAACATAAGCAAACTAAACTTTCTCTTACTTGTGAGAGAGGGTAGACTGCCTCAACATCCCTCTAAACCCAAAGATAAGTATTATTTCCCTTGCTTCCAGGGTTAGCACTATGTATAACATTCAGGGGGTTTTCTTTCTCTAGGTGGGTTGCGACATAACCCGGGATCAGGCTCAGTCACAGGCTGGTGTAGCCTCTGTTGGCGGCAGTGAAGAAGAAGCTGGTGCGGTTGCTGACTTGTTCTGGTGGTGTGTCAGCTCGTTTGTGAAGGTGCCTCTGCTTCAGGGATTGAAGCTGCAAGTTCTCGTGGGAGCAACTGGTTAACATGTCTCTGCCAGGTCTGGTTGTCTTGGGTGCAGACTGGTTGTCTTGGGTGCAGAGGCAGGCCAAGTCTTTTGAGAACAGTTGCGGGTGGCCACCTTTCTGTAGTGGTGTAGTTGCGTGTGAGGACTGGATCTTCAACAGTGAACTGTCTGTCTTTATACCATTTAGCTGGCTGGTTGACTTGGTCTTGCTGCTTGTTTTACACCACCGTTTTGGTTTTCATGAGCAGATAAGCAGGGGACGTTCCAGTTGTTGAATGAGGGATATTACAATACTTTAGTGGTGCTCCACTTCTGGACGCCTTGAGTGCATGTTTGTCTGAACCCTTCACTCTTCAAGTCTATGAGTGGATGGATGATAAGGACTTGAGAGGATGTGTTCGATTCCATTGCTCTGGAGGAAATTTCCATCTCCTTGGAAACAAAAGATTGCCATTGTCCGTGACTATCTGCTCAGGCAGTCCGAGACATCCAAACATCTCCAAACAGGTAGGTGATCCCGAAGATAAGATAATAAGGGTATTTCAGTCCTTGACGTGAAAGCAATGGGCTTCTCCTGAAGATGTGCTGTCAGACACGACGGCCCAAACTCCATATAGGGAAGTGTTGCAGGCCAGTGGAATTGGCAAGAACGGGTCAAAGTGAGTCAACACCTTTTCAATCAGGGCTGCCTTTCTTGAAAGTAGTGTCACACTCCTTTGTAAACAACCAGGATTTGCTCTCTCTCATTACCTCATGCAAAGGCTTCAGCTGCAGGATGTCATTCAGGACGCCAAGGAAAGGCCGCAGCTGGCCGACTTTCTCGGGAGTAGGAGGATCTACAATGACTGTCACTTTCGATGGGGCTGTGTGGAGACCACCAGCATCAATCAAATGGCCTAAGGACTCCACTGCATGCTTGAAAAAGTTGCACTTCTCTAATTGCAAACACGTAAGCCTTACGTTACCATGATGAGATGATGGGTCTACATGGCTGTCGGTCCCCAGCCTGAGTGTTGATGATTCTTCATGCAGTGACCAGAGAGAAGGCTGTAGATAATCCAGATTTAGACATTGCATATCGTTTAACAGTTCCATTACACATCATGATGTTTATATAAATAATTTACTATTTTTTAAAAGGGAGTGGTTTTGGGGAGTAAATATCAATAACTGTGTTCCAGCCATTCAACCCCAGTCTACAGCTATTAACACCCTCTTAAGCCTTAGCCCCACCCCATCTCTTTAAGGATTCACATGTGAGGTCATGTGAATCCTGAGTAAGGTCGGGAAAGAGGGATACCTAGTCAGTTGTACAACTGAATGCCTTCAAATGAAATGTGTCTTCCGCATTTAACCCAAGCCTTCTGAATTAGAGAGGTGTGGGGGTTGCCTTACTCAACATCCACGTCTACGGGGCCCGGGGAACATTGGGTTAACTGCCTTGCTCAGGGGCAGAAAGACAGATTTTTACCTTGTCGGCTTGGGTATTCAATCCAGCAACTTTTCGGTCACTGGCCCAATGCTCTAAACACTTGGCTACCTGCCGCCCGAGGTAGCCTATTATTATTTACCAGTTTCCCACAAAAGGGAGTGGTTACTGAAGCGTCATTTCAACCACACAATATAACTGAATAAAATAAAACATATTTTTTACATTTTCAACGCAATTGCAACGTATACATAGTTTTGATGATTATGTTGTAATCAGATGATTGATGTAGCAACCTGTTAGTCAGGTTAAGTCAATGTATTTAAGTTAAAGTTTTACCCTAATTTCAATGTTTATAACACTGGTTGAAATGAGATGGACAGTACTGGTTGATTACCACTTTGATTCCACATCATAATACGTTGACAAATGACGTTGAAACAACGTTGATTCAACCAGTGTGTGCTCAGTAGGTAGCGACTGTATCTAGAGTTTCATTTAACATAAGAGGAACTTTATTGTCGCCAAATTGAAATACCATACAGTGCTGATTTTTTTATTGAATCAATGGGAATTAGTGATATTATGATGAGTACTAACAGACAATGTGGCATTTACCTGGTTTGAGATGATTCAGACTTCCAGGCCCTGTTTCCCTTCCTGTTTCCCTTCCTTTGCATACCCATGCCAAATACGTTGGGTGTTGAACAGTAGGGCATTCAGAATTTTTTCATCCACTTCAGTGCCCACCTCGTCTGCGTAAGTATGCATGTTTGGTGTATCTCATAATAGCCTAGTTAATCATAGTTGATATATTTTTCAGGACAAAAGGCTATAAAGTTACAAGGTAAACATTCATGGGCCAAAGGCAAATATAAGTGACTGCGCTTCCATGCACTTTTCCTCAGAAATGCGCACTGTGTTTTATGCATTATCTACATGACAATTTGCTAATTGTCACATCGACCCAAACTCCAGGACTAGAGACAGTGAGTGATTGACAGCCTAGAGGAGGCGAGTGACGAAAAACTCACATCCACTGAGTGCCAGCCAGCCAGGATGGTGCACCTCAGCTACAGTATAATGGGAATATTTAAGATGACTAAAGTTCATATTTAATTTAGAATGATCAACACAATGTAAAAAACGTGATTTCCAGTGTTCTGTTTGTAACACTTGGGTTGATGGTCACTAGACTAGAGGCTGTATGTTATGGATTAAACTCATAACTGCTGATAAGGTTGACGCCAGACTGGAGGTACAAGGACAGAGGATACACTGATTATTATTACAATGTGATTCTGTAGCTGCTGACAAAGTCACTGCCTTCTGATTTGACTTCCTACAAGCCTATCGGGCTGGTGTTTACAGAACATTTGTATGCTGATTAGGATATAAGGGTGTTCCCAGAGAAGGCCAGTTAGACATTTTCTCTGCTTCTATCCTGGAGGTTTCTCCCTGTTGCAACTTGTAATAAACCAAATAGATTTTTGATTGACTATCTGCAACTGCTTTTCTCCTTTGTTCAATTTATTTTACATCACCCCTCCCTCCTTTCAGGCAAACCTGAATCTCAGTGAGAGAGTGAGAGAGTGAGAGAGTGAGAGAGGAAGGCCATCCTGTCTGTATCCCCAGGCTGAGCACTCACACGCAGAGGGATGATGAGGCTAGGCTGGGTTCGAGGGCTGGCCCCGTTGTTGGCCATGGCTGCTGGAATACTCTACATCACATCCATTAAGCGGGAGGTTCATTCTCATGGGGAGAGACTGCAGGGGGCCCATCAGAATGAATCGGCCAGGGGCCAAGACATTCTCGAGAGGCTGGAGAAGATGGAGGCTCACATCGAGAAGCTGTGTAAGTCTCAATCTCCTTAATTTACCTCTGACTTACCTGGAAGGGAATTGGCAGTAGCTCTGTCCACGAACTGTACCTGGACTGCAGTCTGCCACTGTTCTAGATAGTAGGGCAGATTTAGAGGGGAGGATTTGAGAACACATTAGAATCTAGACCAAACCAACATGCAGAGTTGATCCCAGAAAAAGTTAGTTCACACTTCACAGTGATGATTGTAAAAGGGAATTTGTACCCGGTTAATTAAAGGATTTAAATAAGCTAATAAAGGATGAAATAAAATATGCCCATAATCATTTTTGATTGTTCTTTAATCCTGTATACTGTTGCTTGCTGAACAACATTTGTTACATTTTGATCTACCAACTTCTGTGTGCCAAAGTTTACCACGTTTACTATAAAAATACAAATATATTTTTTTACATCAGTTACATCAAGGTAATTCTCCAAGGCATATCAAACATTGTTAATCACCTTTTTCAAAAACACACATGCAAATAGTGACTGAAGCTCCTAACCAACTGTGCTATTTTTTTTCTGTGTTGTTTGTAACTTGTGTTTTTACTTATTTTGTACATAATGTTGCTGCTACCGTCTCTTATGACATAAAATAACTTTTGGACATCAGAACAGTGATTACTCACCTCAAACTGAACTAAGATTTTTTTCTGTAACAAGTCTGACTTGAAGGATATACTGCTTTCTTGGGAACGAGACCAAATCCCAGTAATTTGTGTGAAGAAAAGGAGAAAAGGGGGCAGAGGTCGGGCAGCCTTCTGTGAATTTGTAGGAGAGTGAGTAAACCTCCACTACCATCTGTTCTATTGGCCAACGTACAATCATTGGAAAACTAAATGGATGAAAATATACGATCAAGACTATCCTAACAACCGACGTTAAAAACTGTAATATCTTATGTTTCCTCAAGTCGTGGCTGAACGACGACACGGATAATATAGAGCTGGTGGGATTTTCCATGCATCGGCAGGACAGAGAACCACGTCTGGTAAGACGAGGGGCAGCGGTGTGTGTCTTTTTGTCAATAAATGCTGGTGACAGATGTCACCAGGTAGAGAACCTTATGATAAGCTGTAGACCACACTATCTACTAAGAGAGTTCTCATTATTCATAACCGTCTATTTACCACCACAAACCGATGCTGACACTAAGACCGCACTCAACGAGCAGTATAAGGCCCATAAGAAAACTAGAAAATCCTCATCCAGAAGCGGAGCTCCTAGTGGCTGGGGACTTTAATGCAGGCAAACTTAAATCCGTTTTACCCAATTTCTACCAGCATGTCACATGTGCAACCAGAGGAAAAAGAACTCACCTTTACTCCACACACAGAGCCGCATACAAAGCTCTCCCTCACCCTCCATTTGGCAAATCTGACCATAATTATATCCTCTTGATTCCTGTTTACAAGCAAAAACTAAAGCAGGAAGTACCAGTGACTTGCTCAATACGGAAGTGATCAGATGACGCACATGCTACACTACAGGACTGTTTTGAGAGCACAGACTGGATTATGTTCCAGAATTCATCCAATAGCATTGAGGTGTATACCACCTCAGACATCGGCTTCATCAATAAGTGCATTGCCGACGTTGTACCCACAGTGACTGTACGTTCATATCCCAACCAGAAGCCATGGATTAAAGGCAACATCTGCATCGAGCTAAAGGCTAGAGCTGCCACTTTCAAGGAGCGGGACATTAATAAGACGATCCATGAAACAGGCAAAGCGTCTATACAGGATTAAGATTGAATCCTACTACACCAGCTCTGATGCTTGTCAGATGTGGCAGGGCTTGAAAACTATTACGGACTACAAAGGGAAACCCAGCCGTGAGCTGCCCAGTGACGCGAGCCTACCAGACAAGCTAAATTACTTTTATAATCGACTCACGTCGGTAGCCATGAAGTGCTTTGAAAGGCTGGTGGCCCCAGGTGGTAAGGGTAGGCAACAACATGTCAGCCATGCTGATCCTCAACACAGGCGCCCCTCAGGTGTGCGTGCCTAGTCCTCTACTGTACTCCCTGTTCACCGATGACTGTGTGGCCAAACACGACACCAACACCATCATTAAGTTTGCTGACGATACAACAGTGGTAGGCCTAATTACCGACAATGATGAGACATCCTATAGGGAGGAGGTCAGAGACCTGGCAGTGTGGTGCCAGTACAACAACCTCTCCCTCAATGTGAGCAAGACAAAAGAGCTGATCGTGGACTACATAAACAGGGCTGTATTGGAGCGGGTCGAGAGTTTCAAGTTCCTTAGTGTCCACATCACCAACAAACTATTATTGTCCAAACACACCAAGACAGTCGTGAAGAGGGCACGACAACACTGTTTCCCCCTCAGGAGACTGAAAATCTTGTCACATTGGCATCGGTCCCCAGATCGATGTATACAGCTGCATCATCGAGAGCATCCTGACCGGTTGCATCACCACCTGGTATGGCAAATTCTCTGCATCCGATTGTAAGGCGCTAAAGAGGGTAGTGAGTATGGCCCAGTACATCACTGGGGCCAAGCTTCCTGCCATCCAGGATCTATATACTAGGTGGTGTCAGAGGAAAGACCCAAAAAATTGGCAAAGACTCCAGTCACCCAAGTCAGAGACTGTTCCCTCTGCTACCGCATGGCAATCGGTTCCGGAACGCCAAGTCTAGGACCAAAAGACTCCTTAACAGCTTCTACCCCCAAGCCATAAGACTGCTGAACAATTAATCAAATGGCCACCAGGTCTATTTACATTGACCCCCCATTTGTTTTTACACTGCTGCTATTCACTGTTTATTATCTATGCATAGTCACTTTACCCCTACCTACATGTACAAATTACCTTGACTGACCTATACCCCCGCACATTCACTCAGTACCGGTATCCCCTGTATATAGCCTCGTTACTGCTATTTTATTGTGTTTACTTTGATTATTTGTTACTTTAGTTTATTTCGTAAATATTTTCTTAATTAACTCGCTTGTAAGTAAGCATTTCATAGTAAGGTTGTACCTGTTGTATTCATACCTGTTGTATTCGGCGCATGTGACAAATAAAGTTTGATTTGATTTGATTTTAAATGAGATCCTGCTCTGTTTGTATCAAATGGAGTGTTGATTTTGGCAGCCTTAACACATTTATTACAATTTCATGAACAGCTGTCATGTGTGTCCACAGTGAATACAATCCACGACGGGAGCAGTCTGAAAGAGGGGCAGGCTGTGAAGGCTCCCGAGGTCAAGAAGGAGAGGAAGGTGGTGAAGAAGGTGTACCCCAACTCAGCTCTGTTCACAAGCTGGGGTGGTGAGCTCTCAGAGGAGGAGCAGAAAGAGGCAGAGGGGCTGTTTCAGATGTATGGATACAACGCCTTCCTGAGTGACAGACTACCCCTGAACAGGGAAATCCCTGATACTCGCGATCCTAAGTAAATTATTTTCCTCATCTCTCCGCCACCTCAACACAGCAAATGATGGATCCGCTGAAAACTTCTGAATTCTAACCACAGTCTGTTGCAATGCGGCCAACCGAGGTCAATTCCATCTCCAGCACTGTGAATTCAATTTGAGCAATTGTAACCTTAGAACTAGAAGGTTCTACCTGAAAAAAGATGATTCTAAGATAACTGGATCCTAAGCAATTTTTATCATGTATTCTTTTAAACTCAACAACATGGACTGGGGTTTTAGAGTACTATATAGGTAGAAAACATTGAACAGAACAAGACTATGTCAATAAATACATTTTGACAGAAATGCAGATAGAACCTTATACCTCAAAGCTCTCACAATGACATTGAAGTTGACAAGTGAAACAACAGCTTTGGTGAAGTGAATAAAGTATATGAGGTGGACCAAATGTGTTTGTTGTGCCTGTTAGGTGTGCTAAGCACCAGTATCCCCATGACCTGCCCACCATCAGCGTGGTGTTGATCTACTTGGACGAGGCCCTGTCAATCATCAAGAGAGCCGTCCGCAGCATCATAGACAAGACCCCCCGACACCTGCTTAAAGACATTATACTGGTGGATGACCACAGCTCCAATGGTTTGCCTAATTGGTCAATGCTCTCCGCATAGAAACATTTGAAATTACATTTGTTAACATTTAGATTGAACATATGTGTGGCTTTCAACTTTCCTTAGGTAGCACTGATTTGCAAGCTTCTGCTTTCACAGAGGATCTAAAGGAGAAGTTGGATGCCTACATTAGCTTCATCCATGAAGAGCGTCCCGGCCTGGTGAAGAGAGTGAGACACTCAGAGCAGCTCGGTCTCACACAGGCCCGCCTCTCAGGGTGGAGGGAATCTACAGGAGATGTGGTGGCCATCTTGGATGCCCACATAGAGGTCCATGTGGAATGGTAGTCTAAATGAAATATCTCAGTGAGACTTTCTGAATCACCCCCTCAAAATGGTGTTTTGACTCTGTGTTTGTGTGAACAGGGCGGAGCCTCTGTTAGCTCGGATAAAGGAGGACCGCACGTTGGTGTTGACACCGGTGTTTGACAACGTCCATTTCGATGACTTGACAGTCACACGTTATGGGCCTGCTGCAGATGCCTTTGACTGGGCCCTGTGGTGTATGTATGAGTCCTTCAGACCTGAGTGGTATGCCTTGAAAGACGAGTCACAGCCAGGAAAGTGAGTTGTTTGTGATTTCATCATCAGATGATAGTCCAGGTTCACAGATCTGTTTGAATAGACGATAAGGAAAGCACAGCATTGGGAGGAAAATCATACCTAATATTTACACCTGGATTATTATTTTGCGTTATATATTCATTAAATTAATGTCACTTCTGGAAATCTGGAAATGACCATGATTTGTACTGTATGTTTGTCAGGAGCCCCTCCATTATGGGCATACTAGTGGTTGATCGCCTTTTCTTTGGGGAAATTGGTGCTCTGGATGGTGGTATGAAGATCTATGGAGGGGAAAATGTTGAACTGGGTATCCGGGTAAGCCCCTCTGCTACAGTTTCTAAATGAATGTTTGAAATCAAAGCAGACTTGTGTTTGCAGAATTACTTTTTGTTCTTGAGTCATTCAGTTTGAACAAACCAATCTACATCCAACATCCAGACACTTCAGTCCATATCTATAAACTCTTCCTTCTCTCTTGGTGTTTGGTGTGTCGAGGTGTGGCTATGTGGTGGAAGTGTCGAGGTCATACCTTGTTCTAAAATAGCCCACATCGAGAGGGCCCATAAACCCTATCTCCCCGACCTGAGCATTACAATGAAGAGGAATGCTCTGAGAGTGGCTGAGGTCTGGATGGATGACTACAAACATAATGTCAACATTGCCTGGAACATCCCACTGAAGGTACTGTACACAAGAAACCAATCAAACAGTAGGTTTTGTTCAGCCGTTCCTATAGAATAGCAATGATTGCTGTTTTGCATGCCTTGTGTTTGAAAATAAGTAGATTAGACAGTTAATATTATTTTTTAAATGGTCTATTACTCAATGCCATAATAAAGATCATTGGATCCATGTAAAATGATGGCAGTAAGCAGCAAAAGTGGATAATAGGTGTATTGCTCACATGGCCTGTGTTTCTGATTTAGAAATCTTCTTTCTCACCACAGGATCATGGCATAGACATTGGGGATGTTTCAGAGAGGAAGAAGTTGAGAAAGAGACTGAACTGCAAACCCTTCCAGTGGTATCTGGATAACGTGTATCCCATGTTAGACCCCCTGGGTGACTTGCTTGGTTATGGAGCTGTGAGTGATGCTAAAATGTTACAGTTGTTCTGGAACTTTTTCCTCACGAACTGTGTTTAGTGACATGCATGGCATTCTTTTTTCAAAAGGATGCAGGGTCATGAATCAGGATAGGAATCTGCACTTTTATAACCGTTTATCTCTGTCCATAAAATCAACAGCTGGTCAATGACCAGAAGACGGATCTCTGTATAGATCAAGGCCCAGTTCCGGGGAACACACCTATTTTATATGGATGCCATTATTTTGGTCCACAGGTTTGTACAATCATTGCTTAGTATCTTAGAATTTAACTACATGTATAATATGTTTCATACCATGGCAGACTTGGGATTCAATCCATGCCACAATGCAAAGTACTGTCAATACCACAGACTCAGAAAAGCCTAAATATATATACTCTCTATCCAGAACTGTTATTATCGAGCCAGTGGGGAGATCTACATTGGAGGCATCAAGTCTCACAAGTACAACAGTAATCGCTGTCTGGTGGACACCGGCACTCGAACCCCGGGACTGTATGAGTGCAAGGTGGCCCAGCAGAAGAGATTCCACATGCTCTGGGAATTTCAACAGGTAAGCACTCTGACATGATTTCGGGAAGTTGATGCTTAAAAATTGTTGGAACCAACAGAGATGTCTTTGACTTTTTAAAATTATTGTGATGCTGTACAGTAGAATGTTTGTTGTATTTTACAGGGAAAAGCCATCCAGAACAGACAGACAAAGAGATGTCTGGAGATTGCCCCAGGGGAGGACACCTACTACCAGCTCATCATTCAGGAGTGTAGTGGGCAGCACTGGAACATACAGAATCTGATTAAAGATTTCTAATACACTGAGATAGTTAGGCCTACCAGAGACAATACAAGTGGGAAGGTGGTATTTACCACATACGACTGGTAAAAGTCCACTTGAACGTCCCTCCAACTGGTAATTACTAGTGGGAAACTCGTCTATCATCCCTGAGCTCCGACTTCTCCCACATGCTGACCTCTGACATCATCTACTAAGGAAATTACTTTTTTAACAGCATTTTCAGCAGTTCAATGCATCAAAACATTCTTTACAAAAATCTATCTATAAATATGTTTTTGAACACTATAATTTAACAAACATGATAGCTGAACTCATAGCTTATGGTTGACAACTTGTTGGCCATTAGCCAATCGGCTTTTCTCAAATAGTTCAAAGCACGTGAATGCATCCAACTAGTATTTATGATTTCACAACTGGTAATTACCACCTTCCCACTTTGTTATGAACACATCACTATCATCATTCTTTGAAAATACTATCTTAGTCAGCAGTGAGATGACTGTGATCTTAGTGAGCTGTTGGTTGTATACAGTGGCGACGCGTCATTCAGGGCAGGTGTTTTGTGCCCCCCCCTGTTTATCCAAAAAATATAACATATACACTACCAGTCAAAGTGTCACGGCTTCTATGAGTAGTGGGTGGAGAAGTCAGGCGCAGAGAGCAGGATAGTTCACAAGATGTGGATTTTTATTTTCCAAAAACCCAGAGAGACGGTCACGCCACACACACAAGGGCGCGTAAAGACCCAGTCCAAACAACAGGAAGAAACTGACCGGAAAAATAAATACCACAAAATAATCACACACCATAAACAGAAAAACAAGCCCGCACAAAAGCTGGCGGGCCTACTGGGTTTAAATAGCACACAACCAAAACCTAAACACAAAACAGGTGCAACTAATCAGACACAACTAAATGAAACAGAAAAGAGTGGTAGCTAGTAGGCCGGCGACGACGACCACCGAGCGCCGCCCGAACAGGAAGAGGCACCATCTTCGGCGGGATTCATGACACAAGGGTTGGACACACCTACTCTTTCAAGGGTTTTTCTTTATTTGTAATATTTTCTACATTGTAGAATAATAGTGAAGACATCAAAACTATGAAATAACACATGGAATCGTTTAGTAAACAAAAAAGTGTTGGAACAAATCAAAATATATCTTATATCTTTTTTTATTTTTATTCTTCAAAGTAGCCACCCTTTGCCTTGATGACAGCTTTGCACACTCTTGGCATTCTCTAAGATAGAAAATCATTCCAGGTGAAGCTAACAGTCTTGAAGGAGTTCCCACATACGCTGAGCACTTGTTGGCTACTTTTCCGTCACTCTGCGGTCCAACTCATCCCAAACCATCTCAATTGGGTTGAGGTCAGGTCATTGTGAAGGCTAGGTCATCTGATGCAGCCCTTCATCACTCTCCTTCTTGGTCAAATAGCCCTTTCACAGCCTGGAGGTGTGTTGGGTCATTGGTCCTGTTTAAAAGTAAATGAAAGTCCCACCAAGTGCAAACCAGATGGGATGACGCATCGCTGCAGAATGCTATGGTAGCCATGCTGGTTAAGTGTGCCTTAAATTCCAAATAAATCACAGAGAGTGTCACAAGCAAAGCACCCCCCACCATCACACCTCCTCCTCCACAGTGGGAACTACACATGCGTGTCACGCCTTGGTCATTGTATCTTGTGTTTTTGTTATATGTTTGGGTAGGCCAGGGTGTGACATGGGTTTATATGTTGTATTTCGTATTAGGGTTTGTATTAATTGGGAGTGTGTATTATTAGGGGTGTGTCTAGTTAGGCTTGGCTGCCTGAGGCGATTCCTAATTGGAGTCAGCTGATTCTAGTTGTCTCGGATTGGGAACCGTATTTAGGTAGCCTGAGTGCGCGTTGTATTTCGTGGGTGATTGTACCTGTCTTTGTGTTAGTCACCAGATAGGCTGTAATTAGTTTCACTCGTTTGTTGTTTTCGTATTTTCAGTTATTTCATGTACCGTATTTTCTTCATTAAAAGTCATGAGTAACCTACACGCTGCATTTCGGTCTGACTTTCTACAAACAACAGACGAAGATCATTACAATGCGGAGATCATCCGTTCAACTACTCTGCGTCTCACAAAGACACGATGGTTGGAACCAAAAATTTCTAATTTGGACTCATCAGACCAAAGCACAGATTTCCACTGGTCTAATATCCATTGCTCATGTTTATTGGTCAAAGCAAATCTCTTCTTCTTATTGGTGTCCTTTTTTGATGGTTTTGTTGCAGCAGTTCGACCATGAAGGTCCGATTCACACAGTCTCCTCTGAACAGTTGATGTTGTGTAGTGAATCATTTATTTGGGCTGCAATCTGTGGTGGAGTTATGAACTTATCCTCTGCAGCCGAGGTAACTCTGGGTCTTCCTTTCCTGTGGTGGTCCTCTTGAGAGCCAGTTTCATCATAGAGGTTGATAGTTTTTGTGACTGCACTTGAAGAAACTTTCAAAGTTCTTGAAATGGTCCGTATTGACTGACCATCATGACTTCATGTCCTGTCATTTCTCTTTGCTTATTTGAGCTTGTCTTGCCATAATATGGACTTGGTATTTTATTAAATAGGGCTATCTTCTGTATACCACCCCTACCTTGTCACCACACAACTGATTGGTTCAAACGCATTAAGAAATAAATAATTCCACAAATGAACTTTTAACAAGGCACATCTGTTAATTGAAATGCATTCCAGGTGACTACCTCATGAAGCTGGTTGAGAGAATACCAAGAGTGTGCAAAGCTGTCATTAAGGCAAAGGGTGGCTACTTTGAAGAATCTCAAATATAAAATATATTTGGATTTTACATTTACATTTAAGTCATTTAGCAGACGCTCTTATCCAGAGCGACTTACATTTGTTTAACATTTTACATTACATTTAAGTCATTTAGCAGACGCTCTTATCCAGAGCGACTTACAAATTGGTGCATTCACCTTATGACATCCAGTGGGACAGTCACTTAACAATAGTGCATCTAAAACTTAGGGGGGGTGGGGTGAGAGGGATTACTTAACCTATCCTAGGTATTCCTTAAAGAGGTGGGGTTTTTTAACACTTTTTTGTTACTACATGATTCCATATGTGTTATTTCATAGTTTTGATGTCTTCACTATTCTACAATGTAGAAAATAGTAAAAATAAAGAAAAACTCTTGAATGAGTAGGAATTTCCAAACTTGACTGGTACTGTATATATATATTTTTGTGCCTGTTTTGCATGTTATTTTGGCATAAATACGTGTCACATATCAGTTGGCAAACCATGTTTAAAAAAATATATATACATGTATATTGAGTTAATAAAGCTGCATACAAACATGGTCTCTTTTTTGCTTTCTTGATTAAGACAGCTCCAAAATGCAGGTGTTTCAGCCTAGATCAGTGCTTTCTGTGGTAGTAGGGCAGCCAGCGGAAAAACAGTGCTTCGGGATTGGTAATGTTCTCTAGTTGTGCCGTGATTGTCTCAGTGTTCTGTCACTCATTTGGACACTATGTCACCGCAAAATCTATGGGGACAGTTTGAAAATTCAATCCCCTTTGGTGCTGCCATAGAGTTACATTAGAGGCGCCCATCCAAGAAGTCTCAAGGTCATTGGTCACAGATAAAATGACGTCAAATCACGTTACATCTACAGTAGCTTTGATTGGACTGATCATGTCAACATCATACTTTCAAAATCTTAGCTAGCAAGCTAGCAGTCATCACCATGAATCAAGTCTGTAATCTACTGTCAAATCCTTTTCAATCCTTGTCATGTGAAGTAAAATTAGATATAAAACATATCTGTGCGCATCAGCCATTGGACATAAACATTACACAACATGTCGCAAATTCAACAATGAGTGGTTTGGAAGGACACAGTGCTAGCGTTGCAAAGCAATCACTATTTTGCGAAGGAGATTACAGGCAACTAAGGCACTATGACGACCAACCAATTTTTAAGGGCACATCAGGCATGATCCAATACTAACTTTTGGATTGTATGTATGACGTGTACAGAGAAGCTATAGCTAAGGAGGTGTCTGAGACTGCTTTTGCGTCTATACAAACAGACGAGACCACTGACATCTCCTGTAAATCACAGATGGTAATAGTGCTGTGCTATATGTTACCAGACAAGAGTGTGTGTGAGAGGTTTTGTAGAGTACAAAACTGGTGTTGGCCTCTCCAACACCATCAAACAAGTCCTAGCGCAACTGAAATGTCAAGGAGAAGCTGTTTGCACAAACCTACAACAGGGCAGCAGTGATGAGTGGTAATGTACAAACGCTACTGAAGGATTTCTTTCCGATCACAGAACTCCAGTGTGTTACCAAGCTATGACCTTTGGGCAACCAGGAGAAGTTGAAAAGGGATCTGTTCACTGTCTACCGGCATCCTGAGCTGCACACTGGAAACACAGCCCTTCTTTATTGAAATCAATCTATGAGAACCACCTGCAGATGGTCTCTCTTCTCAAAATCCTCATCACAAGTCAGGGAGAAACTTTTCCCCCCTTAAATGGATAAAAACCTTCATACACAACTCCGTAGGCTAGAGAAGGTTAAATGCATTGGCCATGCTGTCAATCCAGCATGACTTCATCCAGAGAATGACGTTTACCTTTATTGTGGCAATTGTGATCAAATCAATGAAATATTAGCCATTAGCAAAATACCAAAACAAAACAAACAATGCAAAATATTTTCTGGTAGGCAGAACGCACCAGAGTAGGATTCTATTGCATTGACACACACTACTCAGCCTCTATGCTACACAGACTGGTGCGGCATAAACAAATCTGAGCTGCAGTATACATGCAAATAGACCATTGCCATATGGATCTGTGGCATTTACTTTGAACTGGACTGTATTTACAGCATGAGCGGTCATGTGTAGATTTTGAGATCACAACAAGAGCTGCATGTAGCCAAATGTGCATACTTTGTTCATATCCTTTGCTAGTTATTGAGTTATTATCCCAGTTATAGACCATTTGTAGTCAGCAATACGGGAGTGATTGCTTCCTACAAGAGCACAAAACATATACATTTCTAGACGTCTTTGAAATGCGAGTCAGGTAAAGAGCTGTTTTTTGTCTTAAAGGAACAGTGTTGTATTTTGCGACAGGCTTGAATAAGCTAAGAAACCAATAGGCAGAGGGTAGCATAATTTGTCTAATTCTCTGTAATATTGGTATGGGAATAATGATGTATTTATTTTGTAAAGTGGTTTCTTGCATCAAACAACATAACAACATTTTCAATCACCTCCTTGACTGAAGGACAAGTGGATGAAAATATTAATGTCAAGCCCTGCATGTTTTTTTCCCAAAATTATCATGGAATGTAGGCCTACATTGAACACCACACATTAGCTACTACTGTAGGCTGAATGATAGAAAAGCTATTTCCATGTAAAAAACGCATGGATGCATTTCCTCCATTGTTTTTGATGGTAGGCCACTCTGGTAGGCCTATATTATGATCAAATAGCCACAGCAACCTACATGGCCACTATTAAAGCGGGTACAGCCTCAGTGTTCACAGTAAACATGCGCACAACATTTCACAACGTTGAAGTTTGAACATTTTTTTTTGAGGGAACACTGGGTAAGTGCCTTGCTCAAAGACACGTCCACAGATTTTTCATTGAGTCGGCTAGGAGATTCAAACCAGCGAACATTCGGTTATTGGTCCAACGCTCTTAACCGCTAGGCTACCTGCCGTCATACCTGCCACAATTTTCAAGGTTCAGCAGATGCTCCTCATCATCCTTTCCGGTACCAATGATGTGATCAAGGTAACACTGTGACCTAGGGAGGTCGCTCAAAACCTGATCAATGGCCCTTTGGAACAAGATGGTGCCGACATGATTCCAAAAGGCAAGTGGTGGTTTCTGTAGAGTCCCAAATGGGTAGTGATGGTGAGGTACTTTTGAGACTCTTCATCTACATGCATCTTAAGCACTATGAAAGTCAGTTGTTAGAGGTACTTCCTTAATACCTCTTGAAGCAAGGGGGCAGTATTTTGATGTTTGGATAAAAAACGTCCCAAAGTAAACTGCCTATTTCTCAGGCCCAGAAGCTAGAATATGCATATAATTGGCAGATTAGGATAGAAAACACTCAGCATATTGTCTGTGAGTATAACAGAACTGATATTGCAGGCGAAAACCTGAGGAAAATCCAACCAGTAAGTGCTGTTTTTCTGAAACTACTCTGTTCCATTGCAAGCCTATCCTCCATTTAAAGGGATATCAACCAGATTCCTTTCCCTATGGCTTCCACAGGGTGTGAATTCTTTAGACATAGTTTCAGGCTTTTATTCTGAAAAATGAGCGAGAATGATCACATCACGTCAGTGGATAGCTAGGTGTCCGCAGATTTGTGCATGTGCGAGCGCCTGGAGCGAGACTTTCTCTCTCTCTCTCCTATTGAAAAGGCTACCGTCCGGTTGAAATATTATCTATTATTTATTGTAAAAACAACCTGAGGATTGATTATAAAAAATGTTTGACATGTTTCTACGAACTTTACGGATACTATTTGGAATTTTGTCTGCCCGTCGTGACCTGCACGAGTCTGTGGATTACTAAACAAACGCGCCAACCAAATAGAGGTATTTGGATATAAATGGAACAAAACAAACATTTATTATGTAACTGGGAGTCTCGTGAGTGCAAACAAGATCATCAAAGGTAAGTGATTAATTGTATTGCTTTTCTGACTTTCGTGACCAATTTACTTTGCTGCTAGTTGTTTGTAATGTTTTGTCTGCTGAAAGTTGTCCTCACATAATCACATGGTTTGCTTTCACCGTAAAGCTTTTTTGAAATCTGACACGCCAGGTGGATTAAGTGTTAGAACTATGAATGCAGAAACCCACATAACGTTAAATACTTAGACCAATTCTTAACAGAGCAAAGCCCAGGTAAAAAGTCAATGTAGAAAATTCCATGTCAACCAGTCAGCCCCATTTCCATGTTCCTGCAAGAGTGGGACTTCTTCTTCTGTGGTTTTTAAATAGCGGTTGGCAGCCAAAAGTTGCATTACTGCCACCAACTGGACAGGGTTGAAAAATGATGGGGGAAAACTAATTTAATCCACACAACTAAAAATACTACATAAACAAAAGTCCCACTTCTTCCTTCCTTCAAATCTCCATATGTCTCCCTTCTTGTGCTCTGGGGCCTGAGAGTGTGGTACGGCACATGACAATACTCCATGCAACTCCTCCGCCAAGAAGTCATTCAGTCCTTTCTGCCGACTACACAATGATGTCTATTTTCCTGGACTTCCTCTCCACTTTGGCAGTGCAATTAACCACCATAGCTATAAATGCTACAAAGTCCACCTTCTTGACGTGTAACATTTCTGGATCCTTCTGGTGAGAGGCAACCCCTGCCGCCTGCAGAGAAGCCCTATCCACCACCATGAACTCTTCAGGACCACTCAATCCCTCAACCCTTCTCACTGCTTCTGCATATGAGATGCTCTGACTAGCCCTGACTCTAGCCACCTCTTTCATCTTCACCCTCGTCGGACACTTCAAAGCCGTTCCTTCATGGTTCCCACCACAATTTCAACACTCCACATTATCCTCACTTCTACAACACATTAAATTATCACCTCCACAACTAGGACATCTCGGTTTTCCCCCTCTTCAAAACACTTTCCACATGTCCAAACGCTTTACAGTTATCACACTGCATCAGTCTTTGGATAAACCCTCTAACACGGTAATTCAGGGAAACCAACTTTACCTGGGTTTGTAAGGACTGCATTTCAAGAAACAAAAACACTTTCTTTCCGTTCACCACATGATTTGTCCGCCGAGCATCAATCACTCCCGGGGTACTTTTAATTTATTCTACATCGACTTCCCACGGCACGTCAGATACTACCCCCTTAAGAGGTGCCCTGCTCAGAAGAGCAACGCATGACACAGCAACCTTCTTGAATCGGGTGAGACCCAACACACTTCTTATGTTCCTCAGAAGTATACTGAACAAAAATATAAACACAACATGTAAAGTGTTGGTCCCATGTTTCATGAGCTGAAATAAAAGATCCAAGATATGTTCCACTGGAGAGCTCTTCTTTGTCTACACCTATTCAGCATCGTTCACACCCTCTTAAGCCGCACCAATCTTTTTAAGGATTCACATGTGAAGCCATGTGCTAAACAGAGGTAGTGTAGTAAACAACCAAAGACTCCAAGACTAAAAGTTATTTAAGTAGTAGCCTACAATAAGGAACAACTCCAGGTAATAATACACTTTATCTAGTCCTTGGCCAATATCCTAATCTGTCTTTTAAAGTGTCCAAATGAAAATATTGTACAAATATGTAATAATTATTAGATGATGCTTACCCAGACACTTGTCTGAATTGATGGGTCATCAATTAGCTAAGTGGATGAGTCACTATTGTCTAGACATCCACACATGTTTATGATATAAAATAGATGGCCGTAATCACCCCCAGACACACCTGGCTAACTTGATGGGTCGTGAAATCATTCTCTTGTGAAGTGGAGTCTTTTGTTAAGACATGTAGCTAGCTGGTTAGCTAGATAAACAATTAACCATAAACCCAACCCGTAGTTACAGTACAAACGGATTGTCATAGCTAGCCATAGCTAGCCATTAATTACTAGAGTATGAATCTGCAGGTAGCTAAAGCTGACCAACTAGGTTCAATGTTAGTTAGCTAGCTAACATTAGGCTATAACTAGCAATGCAAATGGCTTTCTCAGATACTAATAATATTACTACACAGATCATACACGTAATGTTGGCTAGCAAGCCAGCAAGCTAATGTTCGCTAGCTATCTAACAGTACATTTTAACTTGCAATGAAAACAACTTTCTGACAAAATTTGATATGTATAATATCTGAAAATGTAGCTAGACTCTTAATGAAGCGCTCATACATGGATGAGCGCTTCATGGCAGCATGTCTTTTCCGATTGTTTTGTAGCTAGCTACAGCTTGTTTGGCCTGTTGTGTCAAGTTACTCTGGTCCACACTGACCGTGTGCAGAAAGTAGTCCATCACACATTTTTCACACTGATATTTGTTGATAGCACCTGCTAAATTCTGGTTAGCAATGTTGTTGAGAGCAGTAGCAACACTTTTGCAGTTCTCCATGGCTTACGTTATATCTTTCAAAAAAGCTGTGGTAGCAAGGATTATCTCCACATACTGAGCAGCTCATGTTATAGACAGAAGGGTGCTACATGGCAGACCAAACCATACTCATATCTCGGCATATCCAGCCCAATCCATTATCTCAGCCAATCATAGCTAGTGGGAAGGTTCCTGTTTTTTTTCTGTGGCTAAACCAACTATCATTTTTCAATTTGTATCTGTATTTACAGATGCTTTAAAATGTTGTTATTAAGGCATTTGAAAGTTCACATGTTCCAGAATGCATTTCTCCCCAAAAATGCATTTTGAAGTAGTGATGTAGTGACGTATGACATATGCCTAGCTTCTTGAAACGGGTCACATATTCCAGTAGGAGTCACTGTTCAGGCAAGAATAGTTGCAATGTGGCTTCACATTTTATTTTAATAAACCTATTTATTTTGGTTGATGGCATGATGTTGAAAGAATGATGCTGCTTCAAACATAGCATTTTACTATCAGCATTGAAACAAGGTAAATATATAATCAATATATAATCATTTATAATTAAATATACATTTCTAATTTCATGGACCTCTATGTGGGCATCCAAGATGGCCACCAATATAATTTCAACCACCCAATATAACGGAATATGATAAATAAAATAAAAAATGTTTCTACCTGGAATTTTCTACGTAATTTCAAAATATACATAGCTCTGATGATTATGTTGAAATTAGATTGATGTAACAACCTGATAGGCAGGTTAAGTCAATGTATTTAGGTTGAAGTCGTACCCTAATTTCAATGTTTACAACGCTGGTTGAAATGAGATGAAAACCGCACTGGTTGAATACTTTTTTCAAATTACATTTAACATTTAAGTCATTTAGCAGACGCTCTTATCCAGAGCGACTTACAAATTGGTGCATTCACCTTATGACATCCAGTAGAACAGTCACTTTACAATAGTATTTTGCACGTTGATTCCACGTCATCATACATTGGCAAATTACGATTCAACCAGCGTGTGCCCAGTGGGTAGCGACTGTGTCTGGAGTTTTAGTTAAGTTAAGAGGAACTTTATTGTCCCCAAACTGAAATACCCTACAGTTGTAACGACATTCGTCTGTTGAATGAAGAGAGTCAGACCGAAATACAGCGTGTAGGTTACTCATGACTTTAATGAAGATAAATGCAGTACATGAAATAACTGAAGAAGAAAACAACAAACGGAACGTGAACTAATTACAGCCTATCTGGTGACTAACACAGAGACAGGTACAATCACCCACAAAATACAACGCGCACTCAGGCTACCTAAATACGGTTCCCAATCCAAGACAACGAGAAACACCTGACTCCAATTGGGAATCGCCTCAGGCAGCCAAGCCTAACTAGACACACCCCTAATCATACACAATCCCAATTAATACAAACACCAATACGAAATACAACATATAAACCCATGTCACACCCTGGCCTACCCAAACATATAACAAAAACACAAGATACAATGACCAAGGCGTGACAGAACCCCCCCCCCCTAAGGTGCGGACTCCGGGACGCACCTCAAGAGCATAGGGAGGGTCCGGGTGGGCGTCTGTCCATGGTGGCGGTTCTGGCTCGGGACGTGGACCCCACTCCATTAATGTCCTATTTCCTCTCCTTCGCGTCCTGGGATAATCCACTTTCTCCGCCGACCATGGCCTAATAGTCCTCACCCTGATCCCCACATAACTGAGGGGCAACTCGGGACCGAGGGGCAGCTCGGGACCGAGGGGCAGCTCGGGACCGAGGGGCAGCTCGGGACCGAGGGGCAGCTCGGGACAGAGGGGCAGCTCGGGACAGAGGGGCAGCTCGGGACAGAAGGGCAGCTCGGGACAGAGGGGCAACTCAGGACAGAGGGGCAGCTCGGGACCGAAGCAGCCCGGTACTGAGGGGAAGCCCGGTACTGAGAGGCAGCCCAGTACAGAGAGGAAGCCTAGTACTGAGAGGAAGCTCAGTACTGAGAGGAAGCTCAGGCAGGTAGTAGGCTCCGGTAAATCCTGGCTGGCTGGTGGAACTGGATGATTCAGGTTGTCTGGCCGATCTAGAAGATCTTGGCAGACTGGCACTTCTGGCGGATCCTGGCAGACTGGCACTTCTGGCGGATCCTGGCAGACTGGCGGTGCTGGGCAGACTGGCGGCGCTGGGCAGACTGGGAGCACTGGCCGAGCTGGGCAGACTGGGAGCACTGGCCGAGCTGGGCAGACTGGGAGCACTGGCCGAGCTGGGCAGACTGGGAGCACTGGCCGCGCTGGGCAGACTGGGAGCACTGGCCGCGCTGGGAGCACTGGCGGCGCTGGGCAGACTGGGAGCACTGGCGGCGCTGGGCAGACTGGGAGCACTGGCGGCGCTGGGCAGACTGGAGACTCCGGCAGCACAGGAGAGGAGAAAGGCTCTGGCTGTGCTAAACAGGCGGGAGACTCCAACAGCGCAGGAGAGGAGAAAAGCTCTGGCTGCGCTAAACAGGCGGGAGACTCCGGCAGCGCAGGAGGAGAGAAAAGCGCTGGCTGCACTGAACAGGCGAGGCGCACTGGAGGCCTGGTGCGTAGTGCTGGAACTGGTGGTACTGGCGCGAGGACACGCACAGGAAGCCTGGTGCGGGGAGCTGCTACCGGAGGACTGATGTGTGGAGGTGGCACAGGATGGGCTAGACTGTGAAGGCGTACTGGAGATCTTGAGAGCAGTGTAGGCACAGGACGTGCAAGGCTAGGGATGTGCACAGGAGGCCTGATGCGTGAGGCTGGCACCAACTTCACCAGCTGACTAACACGCACCTCAGGTTGAGTATAGAGCGCTAACTCAGGTGCTATTAAAACCCCGACATGATCCGTCGGATGAATATTATATCTATAGCACCAAGCTAGCAACTCCCTCATTACTCTCCACTCCACTTTCCCCATTAACTCCTTCACAGTCTCTGCTTCGCTCACCTCTAACACTGGCTCTGGTTCTGGTCTCCTCCTTGGCTCCTCACGATGAACAAGGAGAGTTGGCTCAGGTCTATCTCCTGACTCAGCCATACTCTCCCTAAGCCTCCCCCCAATACATTTTTTGGGGTGACTTTCCGGTTTCCAACCGCGTCCCTGTGCTGCCTCCTCATACTTGCGCCTCTCCGCTTTAGCTGCTTCTATTTCCTCCTTGGGACTGCGATATTCTCCCGGCTGCGCCCAGGGTCCTTTACCGTCTAATTCCTCCTCCCATGTCCAAATCTCCAAATGGTGCAGTCTCTCCCACTGCAACTGTTCTTCACGATTAACAGGGAGAGTAGGCTCAGGTCTGACTCCTGACTCAGCCACTCTCTCTCTGCACTTTCCCCCGTTACTTTCCGTTTTTCGCTCTGTATAGCCGTGCTTTCCTTCTCGAATCCATACGTCTATAGCCCTCCTCGCATTGCTGTAGGGCAGTGGTCACCAAACTACGGCCCGCGGGCCGGATACGGCCCGTCAGCACATTTGGCCCGGCCCTCTGAACAATACCAGAGACGCTATCGAATTTTTTTCCTATTTGGCCTCCAGAAAAAAAATCCTAGGCCCGGCCCTGTCAAAGAGAGAACGGAATAATGGTGGAAAAGGTTAGGTAAGAGAAAATTTGATTCAGAATGCAGGGTATTTAACCTGCAGTGGACAAACAATTATTTTTTTGTTCAATGCAAAGAAAAGGCTGTTTGTCTCATCTGTCAAGAGACGGTGGCGGTATTCAAAGAATACAATCTTCGCCGACACTATGAATCCCGTCACAAAGACAAGTACGATAGCTTGCAAGGCCAAATACGAGCAGACAAACTCTCAAAGCTAAAAAGTGGACTACTATCTCAGCAGAATACATTTGTACGCCAAGCTCAGCTGAACCAGGCATCCTAAGAAATGTATGGATGCTGTCGCGGAGGAGGTGTGTCCTGAGAAGAAAGATGCATTTAATGCCGTAAGTCTGTCGGCGAGTACAATCACCAGACGCGTTGAAGAAATCGGGAGTAATGTATATGCCCAGCTGCAGCAGAAGACGAAAGAATTTGACTTTTTTTCATTAGCACTTGATGAGAGCACGGACATGCAAGACACAGCGCAACTGCTCATTTTTATTCGTGGAGTTAGCGCAAACTTTGAGATATGCGAGGAGCTGGCAGCCCTCCAAAGTCTCAAAGGGACTACAACGGGAGAGGATATTTTTGACAAAGTGTGCCAAACCATGGAGAAGTTGGACCTGGACTGGTCAAAGCTAGCTAGCATCACGACTGACGGGGCTCCTAGCATGGTGGGCGAAACTCGCGGTCTAATAGGACGCATGAACCGGGAGTTGGAAAAAAGGGGTCTCACCGCCCCGCTACGAGTCCACTGCCTAATTCACCAGCAAGCACTGTGCTGCAAAGTGTTGACGTGGGATTCTGTAATGAAGGTTGTGGTGTCGTGCATAAACTTCATCAGAGCAAAGGGACTTAAACACAGGCAGTTCCAAGAATTCCTGTCTGAACTGGAGTCTAAGCACGGAGATGTGCTGTACTACACAGAGGTCCGATGGCTGAGCCGGGGCAGAGTTTTGAGGCGTTTTTACGAGCTGCTACCCGAAATTAACGCATTTCTTCATTTAAAAGACAAAACGGTCCCAGAGCTGATCGACCCAGAATGGAAATGGCACCTCGCATTTTTAACAGACGTGACAGAAATACTTAACAGCCTTAACTTGCAGCTACAAGGCGAGGGGAAACTCATTTGCGACATGTATTCACACATAAAAGCATTTGAGGTGAAATTAGCGCTGCTTTTGGAACAAGTGAAAAAGCGCAACTTCATCCATATTCCTGCTACCCAAAACCTGTCGACTGAGAACCCAGCGGTCCCGTTCCCAGCTGAAAAGTGCGTGGAAGCACTGGAAATGCTGAAGGCGGAGTTCGGTGTGCGATTCAGTGAAAGAAATCTGTCTTTTTCAGAACCCCTTTGTTGCCGACATTGATGAAGCCCAGCCTTCATATCAGTTTGAGTTGGCTGTTACAGAACTGTGATGTTCTGAAAGACGCATTCAAGCCCAACAGTCTCATTGACTTCTATGCCGCCCTCCCAAACGACACATATCCAAACATCAAAAAACACGCAATGAAAATGTCCACAGTTTTTGGCAGCACGTATATCTGCGAGAAAAGGCATGAAACTGCTGAAAACCCCGATGAGATCAAGATTGACAGATGAACATTTGCATCAGTGCTTGAGACTGGCTGTAACTAGAATGGAACCTGATATTCAACTTCTCACCAGCCAGATGCAGGCCCACAGTTCACACTGATGAACATACATAGGTAAGCTCACTTTTCTGACTTGAATGAGTCATTCTGAGCATAAACAAATATAATCATAATAAAATCTACTGGGATAAAATCCATCTTTACAACCATACTGGTAGTGAAATGTATTGTGCTGTGTAGGTGCTGTATCACTTAGTTCAGTTTCTCAACCTGCTTCTTTTGTGGTTTTCACAGGGAAGTTGATGAGAGAGAGCTGCAAACAGCGGTGTCTACAAGCCTACTGGAACCTACAAAAGGATTATAAGGAAGGAACACAAGAACTTTAAGAGACTGCTCATATGTGTCAGAGAGATTCTGCTCTGACAACTGAGCTGAACTTTTATCTGTTAAGATTGTGCATGGCACGACAGAAAGTTAATGTTCCATGGCTTTTTTTTCTATGAAGAACCCAGAGAGAGTTATTTAGTTATTATTTATTTCATGTTTTTTTCTGTGAAGAACTCAGAGAGGGTTATTTAGTTATTATTTATTTCATTAATAGTGTTATTATTTGTTTCCTGACTTTTTTTCTGTAAAGAACCTGGAAAGGGTTATTTGGTTATGTGTGGCTTTCTGGAAAACAATAAATTTTTTAAGCTCCCCTACGATCGTCACACTTTTTCTGTTACAAACTGACACCGGCCCCCCATCAGAGAAGGGAAAAGTTATGTGGCCCTCACAGGAAAAAGTTTGGGGACCCCTGCTGTAGGGAATCCCAGGTGGGCTCCTGCACTCGCTCTGGGTCGGCCGCCCACCTGTCGATTTCTTCCCACGTAGTATACTCCATGCTTCTGCTGTCCATAACGTCCTCCTTCAGATCCTGCCAGTTCACACGCTGCTCGGTCTGTGAATGGTGGATGATTCTGTAACGAAGTTCGAAGTTCATCTGTTGAATGAAGAGAGTCAGACCGAAATGCAGCGTGTAGGTTACTCATGACTTTAATGAAGATAAATGCGGTACATGAAATAACTGAAGAAGAAAACAACAAACGGAACGTGAACTAATTACAGCCTATCTGGTGACTAACACAGAGACAGGTACAATCACCCACAAAATACAACACTCAGGCTACCTAAATACGGTTCCCAATCCGAGACAACGAGAAACACCTGACTCCAATTGGGAATCGCCTCAGGCAGCCAAGCCTAACTAAACACACCCCTAATCATACACAATCCCAATTAATACAAACACCAATACGAAATACAACATATAAACCCATGTCACACCCTGGCCTACCCAAACATATAACAAAAACACAAGATACAATGACCAAGGCGTGACAACAGTGCTGATTTTTATTGAATCAATGGGAATTAGTTATATTATTACAGGTGCTGACAGACAACGTGGCATTTACCTAGTTTGAGATGGCGCAAACCTCCAGGCCCCCTTTCCCTTCTCTTTCATCCGCTTCAATGCCCACCTGGTCTGCACAAGTATGTATGTTTGATGTATCTCATTATAACCTAGTTTATCATTGTTGATATATTTTTCAGAACTAAAGGCTATGAAGTTACAAGGAACACGTTCATGGGCCTAAGACAAATATAAAGCACTGTTTGCTTCAGTGCATGTTTCCTCTGAAAAGCCCTGTGTTTTACACATTTACACATAATTTTGCCAATTATCATATTGACCAAAACTCCAGGACCAGGGACAGTGAGTGATTGACAGCAAGGAGAGGTCCACTGATGTAGGGGGGGAGAGTGACGAGAAACTCACACCCACTGAGTGCCAGCCAGGTATGATGCACCTCACTTGTAGTGGGAATATTTAAGATGACAAAGGTTCATATTTAAATTAGAGGGCTCAACAAAAATGTTAGTATATTTGGAGTTTGTGATATACATGTGATTTCCAGTGTTCTGTTTGTAACACTTGGGTTGATGGTCACTAGACTAGAGGCTGTATGTTATGGATTAAACTCATAACTGCTGATAAGGTTGACGCCAGACTGGAGGTACAAGGACAGAGGATACACTGATTATTACTATATTGTGTGAAACAATGTGATTCTGTAGCTGCTGACAAAGTCACTGCCTTCTGATTTGACTTCCTACAAGCCTATCGGGCTGGTGTTTACAGAACATTTGTACGCTGATTAGGATATAAGGGTGTTCTCAGAGAAGGCCAGTTAGACATTTTCTGTGCTTCTACCCTGGATGTTTCTCCCTGTTGCAAATTGTAATAAACAAAATATATTTTTGATTGACTATCTGCAACTGCTCTTCTCTTTTGTTCACTTGAAAATGTCTTACATCACCCCTCCCTCCTTTCAGGCGAGCCTGGATCTCAGTGAGAGAGTGAGAGAGGAAGGCTATCCTGTCTGTATCCCCAGGCTGAGCACTCACACGCAGAGGGATGATGAGGCTAGGCTGGGTTCGAGGGCTGGCCCCGTTGTTGGCCATGGCTGCTGGAATACTCTACATCACATCCATTAAGTGGGAGGTTCATTCTCATGGGGAGAGACTGCAGGGGGCCCATCAGAATGAATCGGCCAGGGACCAGGACATTCTCAAGAGGCTGGAGAAGATGGAGGCTCACATCGAGAAGCTGGGTGAGTCTCAGTATCCTTCATTTAACTGTGACTTACCTGGAAGGGAATTGGCAGTAGCTCTGTCCACGTACTGTACCTGGACTGCAGTCTGCCACTGTTCTAGATAGTAGGGCAGATTTAGAGGGGAGGATTTGAGAACACATTAGAATCTAGACTAAACCAACATGTAGAGTTGATCCAAGAAAAAGTTATTTCACACTTGACAGTGATGATTATAGAAGGGAATCTGTTCTCAATTAAATAAAGAGTTTAATAAACAGATAAAGGGTTAGATCAAATCAAACAAATATGGCCCATAATCATTTTAGAATGTTCTTTAATCCTGTATACTGTTGATTGTTGCACAACATTTGTTACATTTTTCTATCGACGTCTGTGTGCCAAAGTTTTCCGCAATGTTTACTTTTACAGTTATGTCAAGGTAATCCTCCAAGGCAGATCAAGTCTTATTAATCAACTTTGAAAAAGCTAATGCAAACAGTGCAAATAAGTTCATGCTTTGTTTGTACAGTATCAAAAGGAGTGACTCATGTGGCTCAACTAGTCACCTATATTTAATTGATTTGGCAGCCTTAAACAATATGAATTATTCAGTAATAACCAATTAATTTATGTTTGATGAGCAGCTGCCATGTTTGTCCACAGTGAAGTCAATCAACAATGGGATCAGTCTGAAAGAGGGGCAGGCTGTGAAGGCTCCTGAGGTCAAGAAGGAGAGGAAGGTGGTGAAGAAGTTGTACCCCAACTCAGCTCTGTTTACAAGCTGGGGTGATGAGCTCTCAGAGGAGGAGCAGAAAGAGGCAGAGGGGCTGTTTCAGATGTATGGATACAATGCCTTCCTGATACTCGCGATCCTAAGTAAATCATTTTCCTCATCCCTCCACCACCTCTACACAGCAAATTATGTCTAACTC
This sequence comes from Oncorhynchus gorbuscha, assembly GCF_021184085.1. NCBI lineage: Eukaryota > Metazoa > Chordata > Actinopteri > Salmoniformes > Salmonidae > Oncorhynchus > Oncorhynchus gorbuscha. The sequence continues at coordinate 7,263,187 of NC_060197.1, read as the reverse complement.
AAAACTTCTGAATTCTAACCACAGTCTGTTGCATCTGAGGTCATCAGAGGTCAATTCCATCTCCAGCACTTTTAATGCAGTTTGACAAATGACATTGAAATGTACTAACTTTAAGAGTGAAGCAGCAGCTTTGGTGAAGTGAATCAATTATATGAGGTGGCCCAAATGTGTTTGTTGTGCCTGTTAGGTGTGCTAAGCACCAGTATCCCCATGACCTGCCCACCATCAGCGTGGTGTTGATCTACTTGGACGAGGCCCTGTCAATCATCAAGAGAGCTGTCCGCAGCATCATAGACAAGACCCCCCAACGCCTGCTCAAAGACATTATACTGGTGGATGACCACAGCTCCAATGGTTTGCCTAATTGGTCTCTTCTCACCTCTTAGAAACATTTCAAGGTATATTTGGTAACATATAGATTGAACGTAGGTGTGGCTTTCAACTTTTGTTATGTACCACCGATTTGCAAGCTTCTGCTTTCACAGAGGATCTAAAGGAGAAGTTGGATGCCTACATCAGCTTCATCCATGAAGAGCGTCCCGGCCTGGTGAAGAGAGTGAGACACTCAGAGCAGCTCGGTCTCACACAGGCCCGCCTCTCAGGGTGGAGGGAAGCTGAAGGAGATGTGGTGGCCATCTTGGATGCCCACATAGAGGTCCATGCGGAATGGTAGTCTAAATGAAATATCTCAGTGAGACGTTTTGAATCCCCCCTCAACATGGTGTTTTGACTCTGTGTTTGTGTGAACAGGGCGGAGCCTCTGTTAGCTCGGATAAAGGAGGACCGCACGTTGGTGTTGACACCGGTGTTTGACAAAGTCCATTTCGATGACTTGACAGTCACACGTTATGGGCCTGCTGCAGACACCTTTGACTGGGCCCTGTGGTGTATGTACGAGCCCTTCAAACCTGAGTGGTATGCCTTGAAAGACGAGTCACAGCCAGGAAAGTGAGTTGGTTGTGATTTCATCATAGGATGATAGTCCAGTTTCACAAATCTGTTTGAATAGATGATAAGGAAAGCACAGCATTGGGAGGAAAATCATACCTAATATTTACACCTGGATTATTATTTTGCGTTATATATTCATTAAATTAATGTCACTTCTCCCAATGTGGAAATGACCATGATTTGTACTGTATGTTTGTCAGGAGCCCCTCCATTATGGGCATACTAGTGGTTGATCGCCTGTTCTTTGGGGAAATTGGTTCTCTGGATGGTGGTATGAAGATCTATGGAGGGGAAAATGTTGAACTGGGTATCCGGGTAAGCCCCTCTGCTACAGTTTCTAAATGAATGTTTGAAATCAAAGCAGACTTGTGTTTGCAGAATTACTTTTTGTTCTTGAGTCATTCATTTTGAACAAACCAATCTACATCCAACATCCAGACACTTCAGTTCATATCTATAAACTCTTCCTTCTCTCTTGGTGTTTGGTGTGTCGAGGTGTGGCTATGTGGTGGAAGTGTCGAGGTCATACCTTGTTCTAAAATAGCCCACATCGAGAGGGCCCATAAACCCTATCTCCCCGACCTGAGCATTACAATGAAGAGGAATGCTCTGAGAGTGGCTGAGGTCTGGATGGATGACTACAAACAGAATGTCAACATCGCCTGGAACATCCCACTGAAGGTACACTCTAAGAAAAAGGGTTCCAAAATATAGAATAACAATCGTCACTGTTATTGCAGCTTGAAAGAAGACTAGAATTAGAATTAGCACTTAGTTTACAAGTTTACATTATTCAATGCCACAATAAGGATATTGAAGTATGATCTATGTAAATATCTGGAGGGTAAAAAAAAGTATGTGGATAATAGGTGGATTGCTCACATGGCCTGTGTTTCTGATTTAGAAATCTTCTTTCTCACCACAGGATCACGGCATAGACATTGGGGATGTTTCAGAGAGGAAGAAGTTGAGAAAGAGGCTGAACTGCAAACCCTTCCAGTGGTATCTGGATAATGTGTATCCCATGTTAGACCCCCTGGGTGACTTGCTTGGTTATGGAGCTGTGAGTGATGCTGAAACATGTATCATTGTTCTTCACACAGACACACACACACAGTCCACTCTGCTGTTCTATTATATACTATTATTTCAACTACGCGACCAAGACACTACCCACCTTTTATTTGTAAATACATTCATACTTGACATAACACATTCATTATCTATACTGTATGTATATACACTGTACCAGGATGATAATCTGCACTTTTATAACTGTTTAATCTCTGTCCATAAAATCAACAGCTGGTCAATGACCAGAAGACGGATCTCTGTATAGATCAAGGCCCATTTCCGGGGAACACACCTATTTTATATGGATGCCATTATTATGGTCCTCAGGTTTGTACAATCATTGCTTAGTATCTTAGAATTTAACTACATGTATAATATGGTTCATACCATGGCAGACTTGGGATTCAATCCATGCCACAATGCAAAGTACTGTCAATACCACAGACTCAGAAAAGCCTAAATATCTATCCTCTCTGTCCAGAACTGTTATTATCGAGCCAGTAGGGAGATCTACATTGGAGGCATTAGGTCTCATAAGTACGACAGTAATCGCTGTCTGGTGGACACTGGCACTCGAACCCCAGGACTGTATGAGTGCAAGGTGGCCCAGCAGAAGGGATTCCACATGCTCTGGGACTTCCAACAGGTGGGTATTACAACACTCTGTAAATAGGAAAATGTATACTAATAAGCATATTGAAACACAGTGAATTTCAAAGGCAACATGCACAAAACCATGGCTAAAAGAACTGTAATTTACATTTGAGTGTTTTTTATTGTGGGATGCTGTACAGTAGAATGTTTGTTGTATTTTACAGGGAAAAGCCATCCAGAACAGACAGACAAAGAGATGTCTGGAGATTGCCCCAGGGGAGGACACCTACTACCAGCTCATCATTCAGGAGTGTAGTGGGCAGCACTGGAACATACAGAATCTGATTAAAGACTTCTGATACACAGAGACAGTTAGGCCTACTGTACCAGAGACAATACAGCGGGACTATAGGAGTTATTATCAACTGGTAATTACCACTTTCCCACTTTGTTATGAACACATCATTATCATCATGCTTTGAAAAGCTAGTGGTCAGCAGTGAGATGACTGTGTAATCTTCGTGATCTGTTGGTTGTACATAGCTTCATGTGAAATGCTATTGAGCTGTGTTCTCCTTGGTCCTGAATGTAAATGCAAACAAAGAATAAACATGATTCCTGTATTTTCCACTCATTTGTGGTTTGTTATTGATTCACTGTAGATTTTCACCAGAGGGTCATAGAATATATGTCTGCATTGACATCATATAGAGCTGAGTTGATATTGTGGCTTTGAAGAAGTCCCGTCCTCGACTGCTCAGGGATTACTGTATGAGTTCTCAGAGATGAATTTATCCCACGTCCTCTGCCACATGGCCAGCCCTCTCTCCTTCAACTGTGATGGCAGTGAGCTATATCTATGATAGAGTCGTGGTTACTAGGACATATAACTACAACTTTGTCAAACATACTTTTCATGACTACAAATTAAGCAGTTGGTCATCTCTGAACCCAATCACCCATACGCTAGCTAGCTATGTTAACGGTCATGAGAGATGAAACACTTATTATCTAGAGCAAACAGAGGTAATACCATAAAGATACATGAAAGGTACATGAAATACTATTACATTTAAATTCTCGAAACAACTCTTGACCTCACCTTATGGAGTTGATGGCCAGCTCCTTGAGAGTGCCCAGGTTAGCCCTCAAGCCACCGATCCCCACAAACACCTCATAGAAGTCATAGGAAAGCCCAGTGGTCCCAAACAGGGACGGATCATCAGAGCTGACCACCATGGGGTGGCCCTCAGACATCAGCACAGCTGCAGGGTGGTTCCTTAGGTCAGACACCAGCTTCAACACCTGGTCATAGACACACATAGTGATTCAGGGACGTCAACACTCATTTAACTCAATGGACTAATGACAACTGACACAGAGATATCTAGAGTTACAGTTAAGACTACTTACTTTATTGTCATCCATCTGAAATACCCTACAGTGTTGCTTTTTTATTTAACCAATGGGAATTAGTTGAACTATGATGAGTACTGACAATATGGCATTTACCTGGTTTGAGATGGGGCATACTTCCACGGCCACGTTTCTATTCCTGGAGAGCTCCTTTGCCAGTGGGTGGTGTGCCAAGGCATACCCATGCCCAATACGTGTGGTGTTGAACAGTAGGGCATCCAGAATGTTTTCATCCACTTCAGTGCCCTCGTGGTCTGCGCAAGTATGAATGCGTACACACACACACATACACACACATACACACACACATTATACTATAAGTGCATCACAATAATGTGTACATGTATATACCGTGGATTTGTTTTTGTTAATTACACAATTGTTTTAAATCAATCATCCTATGCTTACCAGTCTCTCCTGCATGAAAGAAGTATGGCAGCGTGACTCCAAGCTCTGCAGGTAGAGATAAGGCCTCCCTGAAGAACCAGAGAGGTCTTCCCCTGTCCTCCCTGCCAACCTAAAACCACAAAAGAACAGTTTATTTTGCAATGTGTGTCGAATAGATGTAATGTAATAAATAATTATGTCAATGTGTTAAGTCATGAAATTGTTTGTGTATTTATTTTCAGTAATGAGTGGGCATAATGATTGGTTCTACCCCTCAAGATAATTCTTACCAGGTCGAATCCTGCAACAAACTCTGGGAAATCCTTCTGCATCTGAATGGCCTCTTTTACAGCTGCTTTAACATCAGACACACTTAGAAGCCTAAGGTGCACACAAGGGCAGTGCCAATCATTCTATTGTTTCCATTGCAACAGGCAAGCACAATCAAGCACAGATAGAGTGTCCGAAATGATTATAAATAGTATTTGTCTGTACTGTACCTATGGACGGAAATGATGAGTCGAGCTCCCAGAAAGCCAGGGTGTTCAGCCACAAACTGTTGAGTGACTTCCTGATAAGTCCTCAGGGACCAGGCTTTATCATGGGTGCTTCCATCCAGCTCATATGTCTGCAGGATGTGAAGAATAAAAACAGGCAAAACACATCACCAAAAACCCTTGGGGGGAAAAAAAATCGAGGTATCTAATATAGCCAAGGTAACATGTAATTCCAGCTCACTACATTGCCCAATATACTTTTGATTAAGGCCCACAGTACTAACTCTTGATAGTCCAGTTCTTAGTTCCAGGTACATGATGTTGTCATGAAACAGCTGTTCTAAGCCCTTGTAGAGAAAGTCTTTAAACACAGGAGCGTAGGTGACCAGCCCAGCTATGGACACGAATGCCATCTCAAACCTCTCCCACACTGCATCCTGGCTCGGGTAGGTAGTGTCTGGATCCTCAGTGAACAGAGTGAGGTTCTGCATCAAGCTGGAAAAAACATCCAAAAAGACAATAAACTACCCTTCCATGAATAAGAAAGTTGTCTTTTTGCTGCTACATGTGTTAATTCAAAGACACCTTATTTGAATTGCTTGGCTCTAATGATATAGTGGAATACCTGTAGTCAAAGTCTGTAGGATCCACCATGTTGGCTCTCAAGGTCTTCAACAGTTGCCAGTAGAGGCAGTCCCAGGTAGGGAAGGGCCGGCGACTAGAGAAGACAAACCGTACAGACCTGCCCCATGTGAAGCAGATGTAACAATGGGGCCTGTATGTGATGTTCTTCACCAGCCAATCAACACTCACCAGGGATGAGCTGTGGATGTGGAGAGCTGCCCCTGTGACCCAGTATCGAGAATGTACTAAATGCAGTTAAATTGATGGTAAACATATTTATAAGGTGAGCCTAGGTGATCCTCAGCTGCACTAGGGCAGTGGGACTGTATTACTTGTCTTACCCTTGGGCATCCTTTGCAGCAGGCTAAAGATGGGACTCTTATGGATGAGGGGCCGTGCCTTGAAGAAGTGAAAGGCAGGAGGGAACTGGGCCGCAGCCATCTCTTGTTCTTTTAGCTTGCGAAGGTGTGCGTCGAGCCGCTGTTCTGCACCTGTCAGATGCACACGACCCCCTATCTGTCTGGAGGCCTCCTGGTGCATCATCGTCTCCCTCTGACGGGGGTCAGGGGTCCCGCCGCATACCGTCACACAGCACACCACAGCTGCCAACTGGAGGGTGATGGTATACCTCCCTCTAGAGGGCAAAACCACCTTGTTCTGCAGTGTCATTGGAGGTTGGAAGAACCAGCTGTGGATATCCTTCTTGAGGCCACTCATTCAACTGAATACTAGCTTTAATTCAACAATGAACAAAGAGTTTTTCAGAGATTGTAATTAAGAACACAAGGTACTATTACTGCAAACATATGCAACTAGAGAAAAGGGTGCCGACGGGTAGGGCTGCCATGCTTCAAGCTCTTAGGAAACTTAGTAATTTGCTTTTTTACGTATAATTTATTACATTATTAGCCCAGGACTTTTTTTGTGTTATTACATACAGCCGGGAAGAACTTTTGGATGTCAGAGCGGCGGTAACTCACCAGCATTACAACCAGGAATACGAGTCACTTTAATAACGTTTACATATTTTGCATTACTCATCTCATATGTATATATGGTATTCTATCCTTTTCTACTGTATCTTAATCTATGCCGCTCAGACATTGATCCTCCAAATATTTATACGTTCCTTCAATTTAGATTGTGTGTATTGTTAGATGTTACTGCACTGTTGGAGCTGGAAACACAAGTATTTCACCCGCAATAACATCTGCTATACACATGTATGTGACAAATAAAATTGGATTTCTAAGAACAATGAAACACAGCCCTGAACAGGAATGTTGAGATAATCATACAATTTGAATCAGACAATTGAATTCAAGCAAAGTTTACATTAATAAAATAAAGCATACTTACAAATGAAAAGCAACAGAAGCAAAGAATTCTACCCTTTTTCTTATTCACTTTTTCCTTCTCAAGTGTGCAAACCTTTCTCAATAAACTACCCCAGTACTATGCTATTTAGTCTGACTTGACGGGCTCACAATACCATTGTGTTATACCCACTTAGTTAATGGCTGTTGCTAGTCAGAAGAATGCAGCCCAAAAATGTAACATGTCATGAGACTCTCTGGAGGGGCCATGGATGATTCAATTTAATAAATAACAAGAGACTATAGAGCAACTCCTTTGTCAGACAAAAAAATGCATTGTATTACGATACGATAAGAGAAAAATGTGTAGGTCAAAAAAGAGCAGGCAACTGATACTATCGATTTATACTTTATAACATATTTTCACAATAACCTCTTCAGATGGAAATATTGACCCATCCTTCTGTTTCATGATACAACAGCAGACATTACATCAATAAATTAATTGGATTCAATAAGGACATAGTTGGTCTTCAATGTTTTTCCAGCATCACTTCATTTTAATTGTGATAGATGGGAGCAAATAGCTACGGGTGAGTCAATGCTCCATGGAACTTTTTATTATATTTTTTCATGAGAGGAAGATGTTATTAGCCTGAACCAATAAGACTGAAATTATTACTGTCCAGCCAATCATAATAAAGATGACTGCGGTGTGTAAACCAAGATCCCCAGGGGGTGCAGCAGATCCATTACCACTGTGCGAAAGTTGCTCCTCCTACTCACATCTGCAATGAAGTTCAACTTTTATACTGTCCCAAGATGCAAAGAAATACAACAATACATGACAACAACAAATGGTGTCTTTTCCATTTTTAACTGTGATTTTGGAATTCTTCTCACAGACACAGGAATGGTAACTTTCACACGACAAAAATAAATAACTCTTCTTCAAGACGATGGATGGAGACACTCAGTCCAAAAACTTGCGGTTCTGGTTCTGACCAAAGAGAGCCACTCGAATCTCAGGCATCATCTGAGCAGAAAGACAGACACTGGATTAGTGCCAAGCTGAACCTCATGAAAAACCAGAGTAAAGAATCTAAAGAATGATGGTAAGCCGATAGCTTTATGCGAGGATATTCACACTGTTGGTTGTTTATATTGGAAAAATGTCAATGAACTAGATGTGCTAGCTGTTCATAGTGCCACTATAGTTCCTGTGAGACTGTCCCTGTGCCCTTACCTGCTGAGCCATGAGGTCCAGTCTGCTCTCTAGGGTGTTGGACACCTTGATCTTCCCATCAGCGTTGTAGATTTCAATACCTCCTGAACTGAAGGAGACATACAAACAACTTTGAATTAACTCATGAACCCTTGACTGACACCTTAGAAAGACCACAGAAGACATTTTTTTCAATGATGTGTTAATCAATCAATACTAATTCAAAGTAAAAACCTATTTGAAATGAATGGGTTCACATTTGGACAAGGGACTGTCTTCTTACATGTCTGGGGACAGGAAGTTGTCCTGGTCGATGCGAACCTCAATATTGTTCTTCACTGCTGCTTTATAGACGGGAATGGTCTTCTGGATAGCCGCCTGAATAGGAATAGAACATATGAATCATTCATAAACCCGGTATAAAAGGAAATACACTTGAACAACATTGAATTGTTAGAGTGAAAAGGATCATTCTGACCTGAAGCACCTGCAGGTCCTGTTTACGACAGCGGATGGTCACTTTGGTCTCAAGAAGCTGATAGAAACCCTAATATTAAACAACAGAGCAACAGACACATTAAAAACATTCGCTTTAAATCAAATCAAAAACTCACCGCGCAACACCTTTGACCTAAATAACATGCAGGCCTATGTACAGCATACTGATATGTATGCAGGACTGTATTACTGATAAACTATACTGAATGTAACATATGAATGTAGGCCTAAAGTAATAGTTATCTCTGTTTCTCTTAGCGTTGTCCCAGTACAGGACCTTTTTAAGTTCTGTTGGTCTTATTTTCCACGCATGTAGTTCTCCTTCAGCGGTTCTTGTCGATTCATGTTCAGTATTATGTCATGTGTTATGTTCTGTGTGGACGCCAGGAAGAGTAGCTGATGCTTTAGCAATAGCTAATGGGAATCCTAATAAAACACAAAAACTGTGTCAGTGACAAGTATTGCATTATTACAAAAAAGGCCTCGCCTGCAGAACCAGCCCGTCCATCAGTGCTGGGTACCTGGCTGGGTCCTTGGCTACGTTGGCCAGCCGTTGACGCGCCTCGCTCAACATTTCCTGAGGACACACATTGAGAGGGTTAGCCTATTGTTTACATAGAATGTGGTGCTGTAGCAGAACATCATGCCTCTGGCTGTGTTTGAACAAAATAATATGCCAGCCAAGACAAATTAAACTTACTGAAATCATGTCGTCGCGAGCCTTTAACACCTTCAGACGAGCCTGGTTCATCAGGTTAGACATTTGACTGTAGAGGAAGAGAGGTAAGTAAACAAGAGGCTGTGGCACAGGACCACATCACAAGTCCAAGCAGGTGTAAGCCATAGCACATATACTGTGCTTCTTATAATGAATGAGCTGTTGGATGTGACTTCAAATTTAGAATATAAAATACTTAAAGGAAGTTGTGTGTCAGACAGATTCCACTTTAGAGAAAGAAGAGATTGAGGAAGTCTCTGAGGGAGCTGAGAGACTAGCAGCAACACTGCCTGAGCTGTAAAGAAAAAGAGTGACTAACATTTTCTTCTGCTGCTCGATCTGCTTCTCTTTCTTCTCGTAATACTCCATGATCTTCAACCTCTGTGTCTGCACCAGACGGCCCTTCTCGATGTTGAACTCCTCTTCCGCCTGCAGGGGGACACACTTGTCACTCAGAGCATGCAATGAGGAGGCCCGGTCTTTATGATGGTAGGGTCATTCCTCACTATTGAGGATACATTTTAAGAAGTATTGAACCAGTAGAACAGTTAAAGGTACAACTAAAATGATTGATTTAATTTAGTAAATTCTCATTATGTCTTAGAGGAGGGATCATGCCTTCTTATTTCAGTTGAATGTGCCTATGCAAATCTTTTGAGTTTTTATTTGTTGAAAACACACAAAATGTGTGTGCGCGCTGAACTATGCCAGTCACTTGTGAATAAGCACTGTACCTTGGCATCAATTTCCTCTGCCTTCTCATTGGCCTCCTGCTCAATGAAGGCCATCATGTGTTTGATCTATACAGTGGGAAAGAAATAGTGGGAATTAGAGATGAGTTGACAGTAAAAGACTCACCACATGCTTTCCAAGTCATATTTCATGCTGAAGAGAGTCAAGAGGCTGACTTAAAAAGCTTCATTACCCTGTACATTAATTAACTTGTCTCTTTTGGTTCCACCATGTGGTGTGGAATGTGTCTACCTGGTGCATAGCTTACGTTTCTGTTCCATAAATTTCCATGTAATGTTCATCTAACAAAACATGTTCCTAAACCATAAACTACAGAGGGAACTGTAATTATGAAGCCTCCTAATCAATTCTACTTTATATACAGTGCATGATAAGGATTGGCGAGATAAGACAACTGGACATAGGTCTCCTCAGCTGACCATGGGTTTTACCATCATGTGACCATATATTGCATCTCTCCCTCACAAATACCGCACTGAGTAAATGTATTGTGAAATTAGATTTCTAAATCATACTAGACATTGTGATTGTATTTTAGTAGTATTTCAGATTTTTTTCAATGACAACCTTGGCATGATAAAATCACAATTCTGCTCCTTACAAATATACAGTTGCCATAATGTATGATAAGAAAGAAAAAAGGCCTAAATTGAGCAGCAGATGGATAGACGGGTGAAGGTTAAAAGGCTGTAATTGCAATGTACCTGCTTCTGAACGTCGGCATCGCTGAGCGCCATGGTTGCAGCAGTCTAGGATCTTGTTTCCTTGAAAATATAAACACCGTCATTTCAATACAATACATTCAACATGCTTTAAAATATTGTAAATCCTTTAGTGCGATGTATCAATTAATTACCAGAGAAATGCAGCCAGGAATGTATGAATTAACCGTTGTAGTCGTGACTAAAGATGTCTACACTTGATCATCTGATTTTCAACGTCACATGATGTTTACTTCCGGTCTCACCCACCATTAAAATGTGTGACGACGGGTACTGTATGCTACATTGGGTTAGGGGGATATATTATATATTTACAAAAACGAGTGAGTGCAGTGGATACATTTGTAAAATATATAATAAACAGTGTTGGAAAAAGTACACAATTGTCATACTTGAGTAAAAGTAAAGATACCTTAATAGAAAATTACTCAAGAAAAAGTGAAAGTCACCCAGTAAAATACTACTTGAGTAAAAGTAGACGCCATCATTTTCTTTTACACTCCGACACCACCATAATTTACAAATAAAGCATTTGTGTATGTTTAGCGAGTCTGCCAGATCAGAGGCAGTCGGGATGACCAGGGAGACTATCTTGATAAGTGCCTGAATTTGACAGGTTTCCTGTCCTGCTAAGCATTTTATTTTTTATTTTTTATTTCACCTTTATTTAACCAGGTAGGCTAGTTGAGAACAAGTTCTCATTTGCAACTGCGACTGGGCCAAAATAAAGCATAGCAGTGTGAACAGACAACACAGAGTTACACATGGAGTAAACAATTAACAAGTCAATAACACAGTAGAAAAAAAATGGGCAGTCTATATACAATGTGTGCAAAAGGCATGAGGAGGTAGGCGAATAATACAATTTTGCAGATTAACACTGGAGTGAAAAATGATCAGATGGTCATGTACAGGTAGAGATATTGGTGTGCAAAAGAGCAGAAAAGTAAATAAATAAAAAACAGTATAAAAACAGTATGGGAATGAGGTAGGTGAAAATGGGTGGGCTATTTACCAATAGACTATGTACAGCTGCAGCGATCGGTTAGCTGCTCGGATAGCTGATGTTTGAAGTTGGTGAGGGAGATAAAAGTCTCCAACTTCAGCGATTTTTGCAGTTCGTTCCAGTCACAGGCAGCAGAGTACTGGAATGAAAGGCGGCCAAATGAGGTGTTGGCTTTAGGGATGATCAGTGAGATACACCTGCTGGAGCGCGTGGTACGGATGGGTGTTGCCATCGTGACCAGTGAACTGAGATAAGGCGGAGCTTTACCTAGCATGGACTTGTAGATGACCTGGAGCCAGTGGGTCTGGCGACGAATATGTAGTGAGGGCCAGCCGACTAGAGCATACAAGTCGCAGTGGTGGGTGGTATAAGGTGCTTTAGTGACAAAACGGATGGCACTGTGATAGACTGCATCCAGTTTGCTGAGTAGAGTGTTGGAAGCCATTTTGTAGATGACATCGCCAAAGTCGAGGATCGGTAGGATAGTCAGTTTTACTAGGGTAAGCTTGGCGGCGAGTGAAGGAGGCTTTGTTGCAGAATAGAAAGCCGACTCTTGATTTGATTTTCGATTGGAGATGTTTGATGTGAGTCTGGAAGGAGAGTTTGCAGTCTAGCCAGACACCTAGGTACTTATAGATGTCCACATATTCAAGGTCGGAACCATCCAGGGTGGTGATGCTAGTCGGGCATGCGGGTGCAGGCAGCGATCGGTTGAAAAGCATGCATTTGGTTTTACTCGCGTTTAAGAGCAGTTTAGCATTCATACATTTGGGTCTTAGGGAAAATTTATGGAGTAAAAAGTTACATTATTTTCTTCATGAATGTAGTGAAGTAAAAGTAGTCAAAAATATAAATAGTAAAGTACAGATACCCCAAGAAATGTCTTAAGTTATACTTTAAAGTAAGTATTCAACCCCTTTGTTTTGTAAGGCTAAATAAGTTGAGGAGTAAACATTTGCTTAACAAGTTACATAATACATTGCATGGACTCACTCTGTGTGCAATAATAGTGTTTAACATGATTTTTGAATGACTACCTAATCTCTATATACCACACATACAGTTATCTGTAATGTCCCTCAGCCGAGCAGTGAATTTCAAACACAGATTCCACAAATACCAGGGAGGTTTTCCAATGCCTCGCACAGAAGGGCACCTATTGGTAGATTGGTATTTAAAAAACATAAATTTAATATCTCTTTGAGCAAAGTGAAGTTATTATTTAAACTTTGGATGGTGTATCATTACACCCAGTCACTACAAAGATACAGGCGTCCTTCCTAACTCAGTTGCCGGAGAGGAAGGAAACCGCTCAGGGATTTCACCACAAGGCCAATGGTGACTTTAAAACTGTTAAGAGTTTAATGGCTATGATAGGAGAAAACTGTAGATGGATTAACATTGTAGTTTCTAACACAGTACTAACCTAAATGACAGAGTGAAAAGAAGGAAGCATGTACAGAATACAAATATTCTATATATAATATATATAAAACATTGCATCCTGTTTGCAATAAGGCACTCAAGTAAAACTGCAAAGAATGTGGCAAAGAAAATAACATTATGTCCTGAATACAAAGCTTTATGTTACGGGCAAATCCAACACAACACATCCCTAAATACTATTCATATTTTCAAGCATGGTGGTGGCTGCATCATGTTATGGTATGCCTGTCATCAGCAAGGACTCGGGAGCTTTTTAGGATAAAACAAAAACAAAATAGAGCTAAGCACAGGTTTTTTAAAAACTTAAAAAACACAAGGCCAAATATACACTGGAGTTGCTAGTTTTGACTTAAATCGGTGTAATATTCATCGTTAAGGGTAGACCAAGGCGCAGCGTGATTTGGGTTCATCATATTTATTTAAAATGTGAACCAGAAAAAAAAACAATAAACGATACAACGAACGAAAAGCTTTGTCGTGCAAAATACATGCAACTAAACAAAGACAAGATCCCACATCTGAAGGTGGGAAAAAGGGCTGCCTAAGTATGATCCCCAATCAGAGACAACGATAGACAGCTGCCTCTGATTGGGAACCATAGTAGGCCAACAAAGAAAAATAAAACATAGATATACAAAAACTAGAGTAGAGAATAAACAGGGATCTCTAAGGTCAGGGCATGACAGTACCCCCCCACTCCCCCTCGGGACGTAGCCCCCGCTCCCTACGCTGATCCCTCTGCTTCTGTGGAACCTGACCGTGGATCGTCGCCGGAGACTCCGGACCGTGAATCGTTGCCGGAGGAACCAGACCCTGGACCACTGCTGGAGGCTCCAGACTGCAGATTGTCGCAGGATGTTCTAGACTGGGAACCCCCTGTTGGAGGCGCTGGACTGCAGACCGTCACTGGAGACTCCGGATTGCAGAGCATCGTTGGACTCTGGACTGGGGACCGTCGCTGCAATCTCCGGACTGTTGACCGTCGCTGCAGGCTCCTTGCCATGGATCATCACTACAGGCTCCGGGCCATGGATCATCACTGGAAGTTTCATGCCATGGATTACCACTACAGGCTCCGGGCCATGGATCATCACTGGAGGCTTCGTGCCATGGATCATCACTGGAGGCTCCGAGCCATGGATCATCACTGGAGGCTCCGGGCCATGGATCATCACTGGAGGCTCTGGGCCATGGATTATCACTGGAGGCTTCGTGCCATGGATCATCACTACAGGCTCAGGGCCATGGATCATCACTGGAGGATTCGTACGTGGAGCCGGAACAGGTCTCACCGGACTGAGGATACGTACTGGAAGCCTGGTGCGGGGAGCTGCCACAACATGTCGTGGCTGGATACCCACTTTAGCTCGGTGAGTGTGGAGAGCTGGCACGGGACGCACTGGGCTATGAATGCGCACTGGAGGCATAGTGCGTAGAGCCGGCGCAGGATATGCTGGGCCGTGGAGGCGCACTTCGAGGTCTGGAGCGTAGAGCTCGCAAAACACGTCCTGACTGAATACCCCCTGTAGCACGGCAAGTGCGGGAAGCTGGCACAGGCCTCACTGGATTGTGCTGGCGAACTGGGGATACCGTGCGTAGAGCTGGCGCATGATATCCTGGACTGAAGGGACGCACCGGAGGCCAGGAGCGCTGAGCATGGTGCGCAGAACCGGATAACAAGGTGCTTGACCAGTCACTCGCTCCTCACAGTAAGCACGGCTCAGGTCTGAACTCTGACTCCGCCAATCTCCCCGTGTGCCACCCCCCCCAAAAAATTTGGGGGCTGTCTCTTCTGAATGCTTGTATTAAATTAATTAAAGCTGTCAAACACAGACTTCTCACTGAATATCTTTCTCAAATGTTAATATTTTAATTAGACGGAAATCAGTTGCGGATAATGTCAACATCAGAGGAGACTGGTGGGAGGAGCTATAGGAGGATGGGCTCATTGTAATGGCTGGAATGGAATAAAAGGAACAATATCAAACATACGGAAACCACATGTTTGACTCTGTCCCATTTATTCCATTCCATCCATTACAATGAGCCCATCCTCCTGTAGCTCCTCCCATCAGCCTTCTCTGGTCAACATTTATTTAAAGTATTTTTGTAATAATCCTCAGAAATAAATTGTCTGTGCAGACTGACTATGTAGTCAATGATGCAGACCATGGTGCTGCAGACCATATATGGGCCTTGCCAGTAGATGACACTAGAGGGTTAGAGGAATTCCATAAAAATAGCACAGAGTTTCTATTCTGGTTCTGACTCAGTCTGCATTCTTTCCTTCGACAGCACAGTGAATGACTGTCTGCCATCTGGAATTGTGTCAGAAAACTTTGGCCAACTGCCTGTGACAGCACTAACCTCTGCCTCCTCTGTACTGTTAATTCTTATGTCACTCAGAGGTTTTTTTACTGACTTACAGCTAGTTATGTCTGCCCAGTGCAAGAAAGTAGGCATAATAGAAGGCAGAGCTATTTTACCAAGCTGGCACAATGACGAAGTATTCAATCACTTTGCATGCTGCAATTCTATAGCAGCCTCTTACAAATGGAATATATTTATTTTTCCCTCCATAAAACATGCATGGCCACATTGTAGCCAACTGTTACGTCATAGTCTGGGCACTGGACAGGGGATGAAGAAAGAGAGAGACTGGAAGAGTGAGATAGAGATAGAGAGAGAGGGAGGGAGGGAGGGGGGCTCCTGTGTTCTGTGGAGCAGCTGGTAGTCCATTGCTAACTACAGCGTGTATGTCACCCTCTCTGTCGCTGTGTCCTCAGCCCTGACTTTCTGTCTGAGTGCACGTCTCTTACTCTATTTCAACATCTCTCTCTCGCCTACGACTTTCAACACTTTACAGAGAGGAGCCAGGTAAGAAAGACACTTATTTTACTCTGATCTTAATTAATGGAATGCAAGGCCGCATCACAGGATATCTTGTTGTTGTTTCAGGGCAGGACTCTCCAACCCTGTTCTTTGAAAGCTACCATCCTGTAGGTTTTTATTCCAACCCTGATCGAGCGCACCTCAATCGAATAATTCGCTGGTTGATATGATGAATCAAGTTAGTTACAACTTGCGTTGGAGCGAAAAATCTACAGGAGGGTACCTCTCTAGGAACAGGGTTGGAGAGCCCAGTTTTAAGGGAATTGTGGTGTGTGGGTGTATAGTACTGTAGTTGTATTAGTAGTACATCATAGTACACACACGTAGTAGTAATATATGTAGTTGAGGGGAGAGGGCCTTGTAAAAGCTTGCTTTGTTAAACCAATATAGAATGCGTCTATATCAGCCATCATGGAGCTCTTTGATGTTATGAAGGGCACAACTCCAAGAGGTTTTAACCTTGTGTACCACCTGTCAACATAAAGAAGTCTGTTTCTCCGGGTGTTGTTTGGTGGTTGTCATTAGTTACTAATTAAATCAACAGGGACAGGACTATGTCCGAAGTCTTGTGTCCAGCTAACCTGTCATTGACATCGGGAAAAACTAGCCTTATGTGCAGTCTATCCTCAAGTGTGTGTGTCTGTGTCCGTACGTCCCTGTGTGTATGTTTGTGTGTGCATGTGCATGTGTGTGTCTGTTGTCATGTGTCTGTTTCTAGAAATCCAATCGGATAAGATCATCAGATGGTTCACGAGGGGCTGAGAATGTGTGGTTTCCTCTGTCTGACATTCAAACTGACCTTTTATCTCTGGGGCTCTGATATCATGACCATGAGTCTCTGACATCACTTCCATGGGTATCTGATACTATTGGGAAGAGAACAAACCTGGGTTCAAAATCATTTCAAATACTTTATCTGGGTTTGATTGAACTTGCCTGGCACAATGTAACCAATAGAATAGTCACAACAGAAGTGCAAACCCCATCTATCTGGCACTCCAGACAGACTAGGCCAAACACTAAATGTATCTGAAAGATTTCAAATAGTAATTGAACCCAGGTCTGGAAAGGAGTTGGACTCCACATTATAGGGATTTGTTTTAATTAAACTCTGTGGGGGTTAAAAGCCATTGTCAGGGGGTGGCTCATTGGGAAACCTATAACTAAAAGAGGGTAATAAGTGATGGAGCCTTGTTGGACAGACTAAGCAATTAATATGCTTTAGAACAGGTACTGTACAGTACCATTCCACATAAACAAGTTTGTGGATATCTGCCTATAAGCCTGCTCTGTGCCTTGCAGGGAGAGCGTGATCACCATGTCACTGCTTCCCCTTGTGCCAAAATGCCTCGTAACATACACCTGGCAGGCCTCGATGTTAGAGAGAGGGCAGCTTTCTCGGCATGCTGCACTGGTCACATGACAGCTGGTTAGTCACTGCATTTGTCACATGCTGAAGGTTATGTGACTTCTATTCCATGGCTCACTCTTCCAAGCTAAACAGTTTGGGAATGATGGGAAACAGGGTAGGGTTGTAAGAAATTAGTGGCTACTTGGAAACGTGACTTTGGACTGATGAGAATTTGTTTTGCCTGTAATGACAGTGACATGAGTTCCAGATGTGTGGAGGCTGGTGCCATCAGTGATGATTTTCATAAAATGACTCTTGGCTTCTTGTTGGGTGCACTGCAAACACTAGGTCCAATGTATAGATATTCTAGGTATTTAAAATGATTCCCCCACCCAAACAGACAGATATTTAATCCACGGTCTCTGCTGATGTGCCTCTCAGAGACAGTCGATCTCAGGACAAACACACAATGTGTTCTGTAACTGTACAGAGGAACACAAGTAGCACGGCACAAGTGCATGAGCTGTTTGATGATTCAATATTGATCAAATCAGGAAATATTTATCGTAAACATGGATAAAGGTGACCGATATAAATGTCCTCTGTCTCTGTGGTTCTATGCTTATTCATTATGTAATAAATGGCTCTGACTTGATCTCAGTGTTTTGACTCTGTGCCTGGGATGAGATTACACACATGCACAATGATTAATCAGGGTCACTCAATGATGGACAGATGCATTCCATCTCAATATACAAGGAATTAACAAATACATACAGTGATATTTGAATAGAAAGGATGGACTGAAAGACAAGGGTACAATGAGAGGATGAAGAGTGCTGCCACAATCTAAAATGGATTTTAAAAACATTCTACACACAATACCCCATAATGACAAATACGTTATTTACGTAAGTATTCAGACCCTTTGCTACGAGACGGGACAAGGGGAGAAAAAACAACAGGTTTTAATAAGGAAATGTGAAACGTGGGATTAATCTTAAGGGATCTGGGTAAGTGTAGGCGATAAGAAACTGAGTTAACTCTCCTGGCAACCTTAAAGGGACCGATGTATTTTTGGGACAGCTTGCGAGACTCCACCCGTAGTGGTAAGTCTCTTGTGGTGAGCCAGACTCTCTGGCCGGGGTGCAGGGTAGGCCCGGGACGGCGACGTCTGTTGGCTTGTTGTTGGTACCTCTGTGAGGAACGCATAAGATTAAGACGGGTCTTCCTCCACATAAGCCGACAGCTTCTGACGAACTTCAAGGCTGAAGGCACTCTGACTTCTGCCTCCTGGTCCGGGAACAATGGAGGGGCATAGCCAAACTGACACTCGTGCGGGGACATACCAGTGGAGGAGGAGCGCAAGGTGTTGTGCGCATATTCGGCCCAAACAATGAAGGACGACCATGTGGACGGGTTGTTACGAGTCATACATCGGAGGGTGGTTTCCAGCTCTTGATTCATCCTCTCAGTTTGGCCGTTGGACTCCGGATGGTACCCTGAAGATAGACTGGCAGAAGCCCCCATGAGTTGGCAGAAGGCCTTCCAAAACCTAGAGGCGAACTGGGGACCTCTGTCAGAAACCATATCTTGAGGAATGCCGAAGACTCGGAACACATGATTAATTACCAACTCAGCCGTTTCCTTGGCAGAAGGTAACTTAGTCAGAGGGACGAACCTGGCCGCCTTTGAAAACCTGTCGATAATGACTAGGATAGTAGTATTGCCATGGGATGGAGGAAGCCCAGTAATGAAGTCCAACGAGATATGGGACCAGGGTCTGTGCGGAACAGGTAAAGGGTGAAGGAGTCCTTGCGGGCGGAGGTGAGAAGATTTGCCCTGGTAGCACACAGGCAGGCATTGACGAAAGTGGCAACATCTTCTCTTATGGTAGGCCACCAGAACTTACGCTGGATGAACTCCAAGGTGCGACCTACGCCCGGGTGACAGGTGAGGCGAGAGGAGTGCCCCCACAGAAGGACCTGAGTCCTCACTGCCTTGGGGACAAACAACCGATTGGCAGGACCTCCTTTCGGGTCCGGTTCAATAGCTTGAGCTCGTCTCACGGTATCCTCAACTTGCCACGAGATCGGAGCCACGATCTTAGCAGCAGGAAGGACAGGCATGTCCGTGTCATCTCGAATGGCAGGAGCGTAGACTCGGGACAGGGCATCCGGTTTGAGATTCTTCGACCCGGGCCGATAGGTGAGGATAAACTGGAATCGATTGAAGAAAAGAGACCATCTAGCTTGTCTAGAGTTCAGCCGCTTCGCCTGCTGGATATACTCCAGATTTTTGTGGTCCGTAAGCACTTGAAACGAGTGAGAAGCCCCCTCGAGCCAGTGTCTCCATTCCTTCAATGCCATCTTAACCGCTAGGAGTTCACGATCCCCCACATCGTAGTTCCTCTCAGCCGGGGTAAGCCAGTGTGAGAAGAAAGCGCACGGATGAAGCTTCTTGTCTTCACCCCTCTGAGACAGGACAGCTCCAACACCAACTTCTGAGGCGTCTACCTCCACCACAAACGGTTCATCCGTAGTCGGTAGTATCAGGATGGGAGCAGAGAGGACGCGCTGCTTGAGTCCTTGGAAGGCCATCTCAGCTTCTCTTCCCCACAAAAACCTTGCATTGCCACCCTTGGTTAAAGCTGAGAGAGGGGCTGCCACCAAGCTGAAGTTCTTGATGAACTTGCGGTAAAAGTTAGTGAAGCCCAGGAAACGCTGAACTTCCTTAACGGATTTGGGGGTGGGCCAATCCGCTACTGCCCCTACCTTCCTGGGGTCCATTTGGACTCGACCGGGTTCCACTACAAATCCCAGGAATTGTACTCGGGATGAATGGAATTCACATTTTTCCGGCTTGACGTACAGATGGCTGTCTAGGAGGCGTTTGAGTACTTGTCTGACATGCTTAGTGTGTTCTTGAAGAGAGCTCGAAAAGATGAGGATGTCATCCAAGTAAACGAACACAAATATGTTAAGCATATCCCTAAGCACATCGTTTATGAGCGCTTGGAACACCGCTGGGGCGTTGGTCAGGCCGAAGGGCATCACCAAGTTAATCATAGTGACCAGTAGGCGTGTTGAAAGCGGTCTTCCACTCGTCACCAGGTCTGATCCGCACAAGATGGTATGCGTTCCGCAGGTCAAGCTTAGTGAAAACAACTGCTTCCTGGAGCAGCTCGAAGGCTGTGGCCATAAGGGGTAGCGGGTAACGGTTACGGACGGTTATGGCATTGAGTCCCTGGTAGTCGATGCAAGGACGTAATCCACCGTCTTTCTTGGCCACAAAGAAAAACCCTGCTCCCGCCGGGGAGGTGGATGGACGCATGAGGCCTGCTTCCAGAGCGTCCTTGATGTAGGTATCCATAGCAGCTCGTTCGGGTGGAGATAGGGAAAAGATCCGACCCCTGGGAGGGCAAGTGCCCGGAAACAGTTCGATGGGGCAATCATAAGGTCTATGGGGTGGTAGCATGGTGGCCCTCTGTTTGCTAAATACCAGTTTGAGGTCATGGTAACACTCGGGAACTCGGGTCAGGTCGATGGATTCTAAAGACTCGGGAGTAGAACTCGGGGAATTCGGGAAAATACAAGTAGCTTGGCACGTAGGACCCCACTGCTTGATAGTGCCCACAGACCAGTCGATGTGAGGGTTATGGCTGTGAAGCCAGGGGTATCCAAGGACGAGAGGGAACTCGGAACAGGAGATCAAATGAAAGTTCATCAATTCCTGGTGTTGTGAAACTGAAAGTCGCAAGGAGGTAGTGACATGAGTGACAAGTCCAGATCCCAAAGGGCTTCCATCCAATGTAGTAACCCTCATGGGGTCACTTAGAGGTTCAGAGGGAACGCCATTCTCCTTCGCCCAGACACCATCCATGAAGTTACCTGCGGCTCCAGAGTCTACTAAGGCTTGAAGCTGAAGCTTGTGTTTGTTCCAAGAAAATGGTGACTGGAATGAGCAGACGGGAGTTGGACGGATGGGAGGAGGTTATGTTTCCCGTTACAGTTCCCCCCGGTCTGTACGGGACAGAGCGTTTCCCTGGAACCCGGGACACGTGGAACGGAAATGGCCCGGTTTGCCGCAATATAGACAGCGTCGCTCCCTCATCCGGCGGTCTCTCTCAGCCTGGGAGATGCGTCCAATCTGCATGGGTTCCAGTGGAGCCAGCGAGGATAAAGGTGGGGACTCGGAGCTGGGACTGATAGGGGCTAGAGGTCTACGGTTGAGTTCTCTCTCGCTCAGACGCTGGTCAATGCGTGAGGCCATCTTGATCAGGGACTCGAGATTGTCCGGTGGTTCCCGAGTGGCCAGTTCATCTTGGATAGTGTCGGAAAGGCCTTTCAGAAAACACACCGTGAGCGCCTCGTTGTTCCAGCCACTCGCTGCTGCCACCGTGCGGAACTGGATGGCATAGTCCGTCACGCTGCGCTGACCTTGGTGGAGAGTCAGGAGCTGTTTGGCTGAGTCAGGACCACTGCTTGGGCCTTGAAACACTCGTTTGAATTCCTCAGCAAAGGCAGAGTAGCTGGCACAGCAGGAACTATGGGCATCCCACACAGCAGTAGCCCAGGCCAGGGCTTTTTCCGACAGCAGGGTGATGATATATGCGATCTTAGACCGGTCGGTGGGGAACGACGAGGTTTGCAGCTCGAAGGAGAGAGAACATTGGGTGAGAAACCCTTTACAAGCACTTGGATCACCTGAGAACCGTTGGGGAGGTGGAAGACGAGGTTCAGCCAGAGGGTTAACTGCCATGGGTACGTGAATCTGAGGTACTGGGACGGGAACTGTTGCCGGGGTAAGTCGATCAGATATCTGCTTTGTGGAAGTCAGCATCTCCGACAGAAGATGAGAATTTCTAGCCATTAAGGCCTCTTGCTGAACCAGGGCGGCTTCGTGGCGTTGGACAGTCTCCTGGTGGTGGGACAGCATGGCAACAAGGTCCTGGGAACTGGCTGCCTCTGGGTTCATTTTTGGCTCTGTGTTTCTGTCAGGACCCGGTTACGAACCCGGGTCTCCGGAGTGAGAAACAGTCACTTAACCAACTGAGCCACGAATAGTCGGCAGAAGCCAGAAGATGAGGCAGACACAGCAGTACTTGAGACGGTGTATTTAATGAAGTAAAAAGTGAAGTTCTTCAGGAAAACATGTAACTCCACAACCTCAAAAGGAATCCTACAAGAACAAAGGTAATCCTCCAAGACAAAAAAGGTAAATCCACAAGGTGGAAGGTAAAGCACAAAAAGTCTCAAAAGATACTCAAAAAACAAACAAACAAGAACAAAAAACAGAATTCCACAAGAGAGTCCACCGGGATAAACAAGAGTTCTCGGAGTACTAGGGCTGGGTGCTAACATACAAACACAGAGCAAAGAACAGAGGAAAACAAAGGGTTTAAATACAATCAGGGGAAACGAGGCACAGGTGCAAATAATAATGGGGATCGAGGGAAAACAAAAGGTCAAAAGGCACAATGGGTGCATCTAGTGACCAAAAACCGGAACAACCCTGGCCAAATCCTGACACAGGGACTGGGAGACTAGCCAGGGTCGAGGCAAAGATGAACGGAGCAAAGTACAGAGAGATCCTTGATGAAAACCTGCTCCAGAGCGGGCAGGACCTCAGACTGGGGCAAACGTTCACCTTCCAACAGGACAACAACCCTAAGCACACAGTCAAGACAATGCAGGACTGGCTTCGGTACAAGTCCCTGAATGTCCTTAAAGTGCCTTGCAAAAGTATTCACTATTTTGTTGCATTGAAACCTGTAATTTAAATTGATTTTTATTTGGATTTCATGTAATGGACATACACAAAATAGTCTAAATTGGTGAAGTAAAAAAAAATTTTTTTTTAAATAAAAACAATGGAAAAGTGGTGTGTGCATATGTATTCACCCCCTTTGCTATGAAGCCTCTAAATAAGATCTGGTTCAACTAGTTACCTTCAGAAGTCACATAATTAATTAAATGAAGTCCACCTGTGTGCAAGCTAAGTGTCACATGATCTGTCACATGATCTCAGTATATATACACCTGTTCTGAAAGGCCCCAGAGTCTGCAACGCCACTAAGCAAGGGGCACCACCAAACAAGTGGCACTATGAAGACCAAGGAGCTCTCCAAACAGGTCAGGGACAAAGTTGTGGAGAAGTACAGATCAGGGTTGGGTATTAAAAATATCTGAAACTTTGAACATCCCACAATTTTTTTTATAATCCATTATTAAAAAATTGAAAGAATATGGCACCACAACAAACCTTCCAAGAGAGGGCCACCCACCAAAACCCACGGGAGGAGGAGGACATTAATCAGAGAGGCAACAAAGAGACCAAAGATAACCCTGAAGAAGCTGCAAAGCTCCACAGCAGAGATTGGAGTATCTGTCCATAGGACCACTTTAAGCTGTACACTCCACAGAGCTGGGCTTTGCGCAAGAGTGGCAAGAAAAAGGCCATTGCTTAAAGAAAAAAACAAGAAAATATGTTTGGTGTTCACCAAAAGTCATGTGGGAGACTCCCCAAACATATGAAAGAAGGTACTCTGGTCAGATGAGACTAAAATGTAGCTTTTTGGTCATCAAGGAAAATGCTATGTCTGGTGCAAACCCAACACCTCTCATCACCCCAAGAACACCATCCCCACAGTGAAGCATGGTGGTGGCAGCATCATGCTGTGGGGATGTTTTTCATCCGCAGGGACTGGGAAACTGGTCAGAATTTAAGGAATGATGGATGGCGCTAAATACAGGGAATCTCTTGAAGGAAACCTGTTTCATTCTTCCAGAGATTTGAGGCTGGGGCAAAGCTTCACCTTCCAGCAAGACAATGAACCTAAGCATACTGCTTAAGCAACACTCGAGTGGTTTAAAGGGGAAACATTTAAATGTCTTGGAATGGCCTAGTAAAAGCCCAGACCTCAATCCAATTGAGAATCTGTGGTATGATTTAAAGATTGCTGTACACCAGCGGAACCCATACAACTTGAAGGAGCTGGAGCAGTTTTGCCTTGAAGAATGGGAAAAAATAGAGTTTATAGAGACATACCCCAAGAGACTTGCAGCTGTAATTGCTGCAAAAGGTGGCTCAACAAAGTATTGACTTTGGGGGGGGGGGGTGAATAGTTATGCACGCTCAAGTTTTCCATTTTTTGTATTATTTCTTGTTTGTTTCACAATAAAAAATATTTTGCATCTTCAAAGTGGTAGGCATGTTGTGTAAATCAAATGATACAAACCCCTCAAAAATCCATTTTAATTCCAGGTTGTAAGGCAACAAAATAGGAAAAATGCCAAGGGGGGTGAATACTTTCGCAAGCCACTGTAAGTGGCCGAACTAAAGCATGGACTTCAACCAGATCAAACATCTTTGGAGAGGCCTGAAAATAGCTGCCCAGCGACACTCCCCATCCAATCTGACGGAGCTTGAAAGGTTCTTGAGGCTGTAATTGCTGCCAAAGGTGCTTCAGCAAAGTACTGAGTAAAGGGTCTGAATACTTATGTAAATGAGATATTTAATTTTTTTAAATATAAATTAGCAAACATTTCTAAAAAGCTGTTTTTGCTTATTATGGGGTATTGTGTGTAGATTGATGAGGGGGAAAAACTATTTAGAAATAGATTTTAACATTTCAACATGTTGAAAAAGTCAAGGGGTCTGAATACTTTTCAAATGGACTGTAAATTTCTAATTGTAACGTTTTGCGCAATGCAATGTCCTCTGGCTGAAATGGAAATACATATATAGGGCTTATACATAGTCAGACATGTGAGGGCCAGGCTATATATAGAAAAGAATGCTGCAACACGGAGCAGAGGGTGCTACTTTTTCCACACAGAACTTGATCAGTCCACGTCACTGAAGGACATCTTCTAATATATTGGTTAACCTTTTCCAGGGACCACAGCTATGAGGTAGCCTAGTCCCAGAACGGTGTGTGCTCTTGCCAACTCTATTGCTGCCATTTTCAAGCCAAACAATTCCATAAGCAGTTGGCAAGAGATCAGAAACAGACGCTATGAGATTATGTGTCATAAAAACACACAATCATTCTAGCAACTATTAAGTAGTTATAAAGGTTTGATATTAAACTCAATATAGTTGATTAATTTATTGTTGATTTTAGGAATTTAATTTATTTTCTGAACAATATTATCCTATATGTTTTCATGTTAATGGTTGGTTGTCTGTTGTGTCTCTCTAGTGACCAGGTTTCAGACTGGAGGGCAAGGTCCCAGCAGTGTCCAGAGGGGGGGACAGTGGTGAGGTCAGTTCCCTGTCTGGAGAGCAGAAGCCTGATTGGCTGGGCCCCGCCACATTACAGCTGAGCCAGGGAGACAGTGGCGGGTCTGGCCCCTGGCAGACAGAGAGCAGCCTGGCTGAGTCCTGGTCCACCGTGGGAGACATGATGGACACCGAGGACACCAAGAGCCTGGACAGCAGCGACGGAGTGGTCCACCTAGCTGAGGAGCGCAGCGAGAACCACTCCTCCATCTCCGACATGGTCCACCTAGAGCGGGAGGAGAAGATACTTGCGGAGGAGGAGGAGGACGGGAGCCTGGGGGAAGAGGAGGAGCTGCAGGCCTGTGTGATGAGTGTGTTTGGGGGAGGAGGAGACATGTCTGAGTTCAGGGAAGAGGAGCTGGATACCCAGGAATTATTACCTTCATCTGAGGTGTCAGCTGACCACCAAGAGACTATGGATTTAATGATGTCTGTGGCTGAGGAGCTATTTGTCCAGGAGGAGCCTGTTGAATTATCCCACGCCACCACTGCCTCTATGCCCATGCCAGTTTGGAAGCTAGAGCCCCCCTCTGCCTCCTCTACTCCTGTCCCCTCAATACCTACACTAGCTGAGTTACATTCAGAGCTCCAATACTCTATGCAGGAGCAGCTCCACCCTCCCCCGGTCCTAGGACCAGGAGCACCACAGCCACCAGACCAGAGCCAAACTAACAGCCAACCAGAGTCCTTGGCCTCGCTCCACACTGCCCAGGAGACACAGGAAATCCCACCAGTGACACAGGAGGTTCCACCAGAAAAGACAGAGGCAGAGCTTGCTACATCGCCCCATGCCACTGAGCTACCTGTGCTGCTGTGTGGGGGCGCTGCAATGGTGGCTATTGTGGGAGTATTAGCTTATGGGGCTGTGGCTTACTGCAGAAAGTAGCAAACCCCTATCCTGTGAGCCCCAGCAGCCATATAACCCAGATCTTTTAAAATCTACTCTAAACTATTCCACCAAGTACATACTGGATTTTACACAATGCGTTTCTTTGCATCTAAGTAGTATTATAAAGGTTGGTTACATTTTTTATCTATTTCCTGTGCTACCTCAGTCCATGTAAGAGCTCAGGAGATTTGTAAGAGCAAGAATATTTGTTTCTCTGTAAATTCACAGGAAATTACACTTTTAAAATATCTTAAAAATCAGATCTTTGTTTGTTGTTTATTTTTTGTCCCTGTCAATGCATTATAAAATAACACACACGCATGCACGCCCATGCACACACACACACACACTAATTAGGACTATAGTTGAGCCACTTCAAGGGGTATTGTATAATGGCTTGTTCTGTGTCACTGTGGGCAAACTCAGTGACTTTGTTAGTTTTTGATCAAATGTATTAGTGGATATTCATCTGTATAGTGACTCAGCTGCAAATCAGCAAAGGGCCAAAGTTTATATAGCAGGTGTGGATATCTGGAGTTACAGTAACCACACAGCACTGCCCCCTGTTGCTCAGTTTTCTGTAATACAGAACAACAACTACTATTTGTCTACAAACCCTAGAGATTGATTTCCTGTTCAACATGGCAAATAAATAGAGGTCTTCTGCAAGCCTTAAATAATTTAATGCACTCAGATTGTGCTCTGTGCTCCAATATTTTCCTACTTTGGCTGCTGTGGGGGAAATAGATTTGATAAGAAAAGGTCCCTTTGACATTTTTATTCCTTGTGAAAACACACACTGGTTACTCAGCAAACATTCCCAACCTTAATTCTCGCTCTGTTATAAACAATTATAAATGTTAATGTTACTTTCTATGAAGTACATACATAAACCGTTTTTTTCTTTGAACTGAAGGCTTGACTAAAGTAGATGCATTATTATAATTTTCTGACATGGTGTGATGTCAGTCTTTACTACTTCCTAGTGGCCATGTGTGGAACAGTAAAATAATATATTTATAAAAATATGTGGAACAGTTTTTTCCTGTTGTGGATATATATTTATTTTTTATTTTATTTAACCTTTATTTAACTAGGTAGGAGAAGTCAGGATATAATTATAAGTGACTCATATTCACAAGTCCATGACCATGAATTCACTGGCTAAAACTTCAAATGGAAAAAGTATAAATTAAGTTATTCATTCTGTATTATTTCATTTGAAATTATATCTAAAACAATCTCAGAGATATACATCACATTTTTTTCTAAATAGTACTTGTGGTTACATTTTCTCTAACCACAAGTCAAAGGCTATCTAAACTGTTAACATTGACTGTCTCAAATTAACATGTATTCATACTCCGTTAATAGGAACCAGTGGCATCTACAATTACTTTGATATAGTGAGAAAAAAATACATTCTTGCAGAACAAAAATTAAACAAAATCACAAAAACAAAAGAAACTCAACATGCAACATCCACATCCATAACTCAGACCATAACATGACCTCACTGATATAGTTTTACAATGCTGTTGCCTCACAAACTTTATTCCACTGATCTAATCTGTGTCAGTGCCTTTGGTACTTCTTGATTTTCATTGAGTGGCAGTAAATAAAGAAGTTGAATCGGTGTCGACCGCGTTGCGGTTACACTGCCCTTCCCTCATTGGTGTTGATATAAACAGACCTTTTCAATAGAGCCTGCAGAGAAGGGGAAGAAAAATGCTTCTTTGTTTGAAGAGATAAAGCAGCCCGCACGGCTGCTTTATGGGTAAATGTAAACACCTTGGCACAGACACGCACTCATACACACTCACGCACGCACAGACCGCTCTCAGGTAAATATGTCAACCTCAATCTTCCTGCTATGGGTTAATTGTTATAACTATAGCTGTGATGTTGTAATCAAAACATGTACTTGATCACAATCTATACAAATACATTTAGTAAATAGAGGGAGTCAAGAGGGCCTGTATTATTGGTTGCATGGTTGTTGTTTTTGATTTATAGTTGACTTTTGACAGACGTTTGACCATGTTAATGTGTGCAATGGAAAGAAAGCTAGAGGGGGAGAACGTTTAGGTACTGTGGTTTCTAGCGTTCAAACAATACGAGTCACCTAGAGGAAACCCCACACAAGCACACGCACATCTATACACACGCACATCTATACACACGCACACACATGCACCCATCACACACACACAGTATGCAGTAAGTTCAAATGTATTTTCAATTCCAAAACTGTCTAGTTATATAAATGTATGGTCTAGTTCAGTGAGTGTAGACAGCGGTTTTACAGTATATGTCATAGTGTAGGCTAGGGATACGGATACATAAAATCTGTGCATCTTTGTTGCACTGTGTCCATAATCTTTTAATCTACCCATCCAGGCAAGATATCCGCTGTATTCACACTCAGCGAACCTGAAAGGGGAACTTCAGGAGTCAGTCCGTTGATATTTAAAACGTGTCGGCAGGTTCTAATAAATGAACTTCTCAAAAATCCCTTGTTTATTTCGAGAGGGAGGAGTTGGGATTTGCGGACAAGACAAATACTTATACTTGAACTATGAATCATTAACGACAGCTTTTATGACTCAGGTCAAAAATCTGACCCCTAATGCATAGGTCAGTTCCAGTTAAGCAACACATATCTATTTATTAAAATATGTGATATCTGTACAACATATGATTGCAACAGTGACCAGATGGTATGGCTCACATTGATTTACTGAAATATTTCATAAGTACGTTAATCATCTCAAAAAGGTTAAATTTATGTAATCGACTCACAGCAAGTTATAGTTACGGTGCTTGTGTATTGTCATCACCTAGTTTGTTTAATGCTTTGAAATATCGAGTGTGAAAATGAAATCAACAAATGCTGTTAAAAATATAGAAACTGCGATGTGTACATTAGCAATCCCTAGTGGTTCAGAAGGTGCAATCAAGTTACACAAGGTTTTAACAGGTGCAGATGATTCCATCATTAGAATTAGGGAAGTATGGTTTTTAATCATCTACTTTTCAGTCTCCTGCTGAAATCAACACTCATCATGCACACCTTACTGTGTTTGTCTTAGGCATACAGTAATATCCATTACAAGTCAGGATTAATCAGCAACATTGTATCAATTCTAAAACCAACAGATTGCTAATCTACTGAAATACAGATCAACTATTTACCAGACATGATGCAACACTTTTCACTACTTTCACTACTTCACTACACCATCTCCAGTGTGTCCATAATAACTTACTATCAAAAAATGCTAATTGGGCTAAAGGCTACATGGAGCTTATACTCAGGCTTTAGAATGGAAAACTAATAGGGTTTTTATTACTTGATGTCAACGACTGCAGTTTGGTTACAGATACATTTACATTACATTTACATTTAAGTCATTTAGCAGACGCTCTTATCCAGAGCGACTTACAAATTGGTGCATTCACCTTATGACATCCAGTGGAACAGTCACTTTACAATAGTGCATCTAAAACTTAAGGGGGGGGGGGGGTGAGAGGGATTACTTATCCTATCCTAGGTATTCCTTAAAGAGGTGGGGTTTCAGGTGTCTCCGGAAGGTGGTGATTGACTCCGCTGTCCTGGCGTCGTGAGGGAGTTTGTTCCACCATTGGGGGGGCCAGGGCAGCGAACAGTTTTGACTGGGCTGAGCGGGAGCTGTACTTCCTCAGTGGTAGGGAGGCGAGCAGGCCAGAGGTGGATGAACGCAGTGCCCTTGTTTGGGTGTAGGGCCTGATCAGAGCCTGGAGGTACTGAGGTGCCGTTCCCCTCACAGCTCCGTAGGCAAGCACCATAGTCTTGTAGCGGATGCGAGCTTCAACTGGAAGCCAGTGGAGAGAACGGAGGAGCGGGGTGCCTAGATACAGTGCCTATAGAAAATCTACACCCCCTTGGATTTTCTTCACATTTTAATATATTACAAAGTGGGACAAAAATGTATTTAATTGTACTTTTTTTGTCAATGATCTACACAACACAACATTTAAAAAAAAGATGAATGAAAAAATGAAAATGAATGAAAACACTAATATAGCTTGATTAGATAAGTATTCACCCCCCCCTGAGTCAATACATGACACACCTCTGGCAGCGATTACATAAGAGCTTTGCACATCTGGATTGTGCAATATTCACCTATTATTCTTTTCAAAATTCTTCAAGCTCTGTCAAGGTATTGGGGATCATGGCTAGACAGCAATTTTAAAGTCTTGCCATAGGTTTTCAAGCAGATTTAAGTCAAAACATTCACTGTCTTCTTGGTAAGCAACTTCAGTGTAGATTTGACTTTGCGTTGTTGGTTATTGTCCATCTGAAAGGTGAATTCCTCTCCCAGTGTCTGGTGGAAGCAGATGAAGCAGGTTTTCCTCTAGGATTTTGCCTGTGCTTAGCTCCATCCAGTTTATTTTCATCCTGAAAAACATCCTAGTTTTTGCTGATGTCAAGCATACCCATACCATGATGCAGATACCACCATGCTTGAAAATAAGGAGGCAGATACTCAGTGATGTGTTGTGTTGGATTTCCATCAAACATGAGGCTTTGCATTTAGGCCAAAAGTGTATTTTTTAAAACTTTAGTGAATACAGGATGCATATTCTGTATATTTTTATTCTTCTTTTCACTCTGCCGTTTAGGAAATTATTCTGGAGTCACCACAATGTTTGTAAGGGTTGCGGAACTGGTGCCAGTGAAGTCAGACGCAGGAGAGCAGAAATAGGTAATAGCCGGAGCAGTTTAATTTAAAAAACCAACGGCAATAAAAAAATAACCTACATGGGTACAAAACCCGACGCGCACCAGTAACATAGTGCACAAGCACTTACATACAAACAATTCCACACAAGGACATGTGGGGAACAGAGGGTTAAATACACAACACTTAATGAGGGAAATGGAAACCAGGTGTATGGGAAAACAAGACAAAACAAATGGAAAATGAAAAGTGGATCGACGATGGCTAGAAGACCAGTGACGCTGACCGCCGAACACCACCCGAACAAGGAGAGGAAACGACTTCAGTGGAAGTCGTGACAATGTTGTTCATCCTGTTTTCTCCCATCACAGCCATTGAACTCTGTAGCTGTTTTAAAAATCATCAATGGCCTCGTGGTGACATCCCTAAGCAGTTTCCTTCCTGTCCTGCAGCTCAGTTCAGAAGGACGACTGCATCTTTGATGTGTATGGGTGATTTAATACATCATCCACAACATAATTATTAACTTGACCATGCTTAAAAATATATTCAATTTTTGATTTGTTATTGTTACCCAAAAATCAACCACTATTATTTCCCATAGAGTGAGCCCATGTAACTTAT
The DNA here is from genome assembly GCF_021184085.1 of Oncorhynchus gorbuscha. Taxonomy (NCBI): domain Eukaryota; kingdom Metazoa; phylum Chordata; class Actinopteri; order Salmoniformes; family Salmonidae; genus Oncorhynchus; species Oncorhynchus gorbuscha. Next base: position 7,231,191 of record NC_060197.1, on the reverse strand, counting down.
TATATGATTTGTTAAGCCAAATTTGACATCTGAATTCATTTAGGCTTGCCTAAACAAAGGAGGTGAAAACTTACGTAAAGACTCTATTTTAGTTATTACATTTTTATTAATTTGTAAAAATGTGTAGAATTTTCTTTTCACTTTGACATTGAGTATTTTGCCTAGATCAATGACAACCTCACTTTGTAACGCATCAAAATGTGGGGAAAAAAGCTTAAGGGGGTGTAGACATTCTATAGGCTCTGTAAGTGTTAGCCACGTCAGACAATACACTTAAAACCCTGTAAAACAATATAATGGAAATTATATAGACATATCCCTCAGCAGTTCAAGGGTCTCAGATTTCAATTTACAGTAAAGTCTATATTTACTGAAGAGCATTTATGGTAAGATAATATGCATGTTTATAAATATCTACCCAAAAATGCTAATTAGAATGCTATTGAAGGATATTCCTGGATAAATGAAGTCATAAGAGAGGTTATTATTATTCATGTGATCTGATCTAGTAACAGTGTGAAAGAGTGATTGTGGGAGGTGTATCTGATCTGCTCTTCCAAAAAGAGAAGTATTGCCAACCACGAATTGACGTTGACACATTTAAATCGACCAATCTCTTTATCTGATACTTCGTTTTAGCCGAAAGGTGAATATTGGGGGCTTACACCACTATATATACACCTGCACAAGTACATCCATCTCACACAGACAGTGGTCAGACACTGCTTGCCTTGTCTGAAGTTCACGCTCAAACATACAAAATGGTGAGTCATGACAGATTGAAGATCAATTTAGTTTTTATTTTAAATACATTCCATGTTGTTTTTGAATAAGGCATTTATTCCTATTCATTCTGTAGCTTAACTTTTCTCCTAATTACGACATTGTAGTTGATTGCACGTCATTTATGTTTTCCTAGATCTCCCTGGATAATGACATCAACCAGCACTTCCAGGATGCAATTGATGTGATTCAACGGCACTCTGACGATCCGTATTGTGATACAGGTAAACATACACTTCAACACTCATGCCAGAAAACCAGATTTAAATCTGAAAGCTAACAATCACCATCATTATTGTACAGACATTATTGTTTATACTTTCTTTGTATTGAGCATGCCTGAAAAATGATTCAATACATTTTAGTCTCATTGGTTCTGGCAGTGAAGACTGTATTGAAGGACTATATTTTTCTCCCACTACTTAGAGTATAAGTACTTTGAGCCTCCAACGCGATCGAGCATAATGTGCTGCTACCCCATCACCCACCCTTCTGATGTGCCAGGTCCATATGACTGGAATGAGCAGACGGTGAGTGTACAGAACAAGTGGTTGTATTTTACCAGTATAGTACTATTGACTGACCTCTTTTTTTTTTGCACAACTGTGATGTAAGGTTACAGTACATGTATGTGTCATGTCTAATGTGGATGTGACTGACCTGACCCGTTTGTCTCTCCACGTCCTGCCAGTCATGGCCTCATGTTGTTCCTTACGACTCACTGGGTCCATCTGTAACTGTGGAGTACCCCCAGTTCTACTCCATCGCACCGCCACCGAGGAGCGGCAAAGGTGAGCAGTGTTTGGCCAGCAGCGATGAGTGATGACAATGTCTGTAAGAGATGTGAGAGAGTACAACTACACACGCTAGAATTGAACATGTTTCTAATACTTTAGTATTCTATTGCTTCAGATTTTTGATTGCCAAGTATCAAATTGACATCATTACAACTGAATCTCTGCCTGTTTATGATTTCATTATAGTCAACCTTTTGATCTCATCAGGTCGTAAGAAGCTGCGTCTTTATGAGTACCTGCATGAGGCTCTGGGCGATCCCAACATGGCTGACTCCATCCAGTGGACGGACCGTGGCAGCAGCACCTTCCACTTCATCTCCAAGAACAAAGAGAAGTTGGCCGAGTGCTGGGGCAAGCGCAAGGGCAACCGCAAGACCATGACCTATCAGAAGATGGCACGGGCACTGCGCAACTACAGCCGAACAGGCGAGATCGTAAAGGTACGCCGCAAACTCACCTACCAGTTCAACCCGTCGATCATCCAGAGGCTTGGGGGCATCAGTCACGTCATTCCCCCTGCTGGGCACCCCGAGGCTGTCCACCCTGGGCAGGAGGTGCTCCTCCACCAGCAGCATGCCCCAGCTGAACAGGCTTACTATGGCTCTGCTGCTGCACCTGACTGGCACAGCTGGTATGAACATTACTCCCTCCAGGGAGACTGTGATCTTGCCACAAGCTTCACTTCATCCACAGTCACCAAGGTATGAACTCAGGTAATGTCACTGTGGAAAATAACAGATGTTAAAAGCTGCTTTAGCTAGCTGTCAATTCACACTGCTACTCCTGCATACTTCTACAGGGGCCTACAACTGGGCCTTGTTATGCAGCCATTGTGTTATGGGGGTCAGGAAATGTAACAGTCATGGTAAAGAACATTTAAAAAATGTTTACTCTCTGTTAAGTTAGCACCTTTTGCAGTTTAAAAAAATGTAATGACCATTGATCAGGTATTGTGGATCATTGAATATGTAAATAATGAAAATATATTCACTTTTTTTTTACCTATGAGAACTGTGAACCAGTTATAAGCCTTCGGTGTGGGTACTGTACATGTAAATGGAAACATCTTCAATATTGGTTTCAAATACGAACATGTATTACTGCATGTCATTTTGTAAATAATGAATTGAAATCCTTTGTATCTTACACACATTGATGTATTTTAATAAATCACTTTTGTATAATTTGTGTTTGTACTGTGTATATGGTTTTATTTTAGGCAATGAATTATTCAACACTGCATCAACACTGACTTCAACACTGACTTCATAACTGACTTCATAACTGTGCCATTCTTGCTTACCTAACAATGGTGAAAATGTCATGAGTTCCAACAAGTGTCCCATCCTTGTTGTGTCCGAGGAAAAAAAGAGGGGGAAAAAAAGAGAAAACCATGAACTTTGTTGAATGAGCCAAATATGTCTGCTTGTGCAACGGCAATAACAACACTGTCTACCCCTCACTCACAATTCCCCATCAATCCACACTCTGTAAGACATGAACACAAGGTGTATCGCTATCCCAAAAGGCAAACCATTGTGATAAGTGCTGTTTTCCTGTCAAGAGAGCCCATGGCTGCTCTTATCTTGCCCAGCGGTGAGGATGTGGTCTGTCCTGGGAGACAGTGCTTCTCTGGTGGTGGGCTTTGTGGGGTGGTGGTCATTGTTCCTGTGGTGAAAGTTTATTACGGTAGCCTAGTTGTGGTGAGTAGTGCAGGCCAGGCGATAAGCAAGGCAGCCCCAACTGGCTGTCATGTTGCGGAGGCATAATAAAAGCCTGGGTGTCACACAGTTCCTTCATGCATTTCATCTAACACACAACTCTGTGAAAAACCTGGGATCAGGACCTGTGACTGCAGCAATCTACGTGCATCCGACAACGATGGTAAATATGAGACCATTATAAGCTTAAGGATAACTGCACAGTGATGTATATTGACGTCACACTTTCAAACTGAACTGTATGTGTGAGTCTGCTGTACAATTTGAATCGGTTATCTTTGCCAGAATTCTTTCGAAGATAACCAGACAGATCTGGAGGTGATTTTGGACTTTCTGGAGGAACACTACAGACAGGGCACTGGAGATGGCGGAGAAAAAGGTTGTTCTCTATTAGCGTTATGAATCACACAAATAAATGGATTATTGTATATTTTTAATGCCACCTCTTTTTCCACACTATTGCAGTGGGAGGTGTCTGTGCTTTGCCTATACCAGTGACAATGGAAGGAAACTCTGGTGAAACTTGTTGTGATCACTGGTGCCATGAGGAAGAGGTATGCATTCAATTATATATATATTTTTAAATTTAATTGTATTGATTTATTTGACCTTTATTTAACTATGCAAGTCAGTTAGGGACAAATTATTACTTTCAATGACGGCCTAGGTACAGTGGGTTAACTGCCTTGTTCAGGGGCAGAATGACAGATATAAGCCTCCCCATGATGCTTAGGTCAGCATGTCATAGACAGCACTTTGATCTGTGAAAGATACACAGTATAGGGCTATAGTTTATTGGATGATGTTCTGCTTGTCTCAGTCATACAACTCAGTTGGTTAAAAAAAACATGTTTTTCAGGCTATGCAATCACACGGTGGCTACACAACAACACTACTGGACCAAAACACCACTACAACGTCTGAGAAAGGGACAGACCACACTTTGCCACATACTATGCCAGCAAGACCAGCACCCACACACCACATTGGACCTTGTGAAAGAGGCAAGTTCCCTTTTTGTGGTTAGTAGATACTGGAACTCATTCTGCCCTGAGGGACCAATGCCTAAAGAGACCTGTCTTTAACTGTAAAGGACAATGGTCCCATACTCCGCTTATCTCTGTATGTTTAACATACATATCAAATGAGCTAAATGTTTACAACTTTACCACTGAACACCATCACAGCTGGTCATCTCACAAAGGGATTTTTATCATCAATTATGACGGGATATTGTTAACCGCTCCATCATTGTTACTGTGGTTACAGGTAGAAAGGTGCGTCTGTTTCACTTCTTGTTTGAGATGCTGGAGAACCTTGGCATGGCCCACTGCGTTTCCTGGGTGCCAGCGGCAGCAGACGGAGTGTTCCGCTTCTCTTCCCGGAACAAGGAACAGGTAGCAGCACTCTGGGGGCAGAGGAAAGGCAACAGGAGGCCCATGACCTACCAGAAGATGTCCAGGGCACTGAGGAACTACGCCCGGTCTGGAGAGATCTTCAAGGTGAAGATGAAACTGACCTATCAGTTCAGCAGAGCGACCTTGAGTGCCTTGAGGAAGTGCCATCAGGGAAAACTGTAAAGGACACATTTTCACATGAAAAACTGTAATCTATTGTAAATATCAATCATCAATTCGATCATCAAATCAATCATCAATAATTTGAAGACTGACTTGATTTAGTCTGTAGATTTGTATCAGTAGCTAGGCCTGCTGTGTGATATTTTACACAGACAGAGGTATATGACTGGCATGTTGTGTAGGCTTCTGCTATAGGATACTAAACTGACTGTACAAAACATTAAGGACACCTGCTCTATCCATGACAGGCTGACCAGTTGAATCCAGATGAAAGCTATGATCCCTTATTGGTGTCACTTGTTAAATCCACTTCAATCAGTGTAGATGAAGGGGAGGAGACAAGTTAAAGAATACTTTTTAAGTGGATTTAACAGTTTACACCAATAAAGGATCATAGCTTTTACCTGGATTCAACTGGTCAATCTGAATTTTGGCCCATTCCTCCTGACAGAGCTGGTGTAACTGACTAAGGTTTGTAGGCCTCCTTGCTTGCACATGCTTTTTCAGTTCTGCCCACAGATTTTCTATAGGATTAAAGTCAGGGCTTTGTAATGGCCACCAAAACCTTGACTTTGTTGTCCTTAAGCCATTTTGCTACAATTTTGGAAGTATGCTTGGGGTCATTGTCCATTTGGAAGACCCATTTCCAACCAAGCTTTAACATCCTGACTGATGTTGCTTCAATATATCCACATCATTTTCCTCCCTCATGATGCCATCTATTTTGTGAAGTGCACCAGTCCCTCCTGCAGCAAAGCACCCCCACAACATGATGCTGCCATCCCCGTGCTTCATGTTTGGGGTGGTGTTCTTTGGCTTGCAAGCTTTCCCTTTTTCCTCCAAACATAACGATGGTCATTATGGCCAAACAGTTATATTTTTGTTTCATCAGACTAGAGGACATTTCTCCAAAAAGTACGATCTTTGTCCCCATGAGCAGTTGCAAACCGTAGTCTGGCTTTTTTATGGTGGTTTTGGAGCAGTGGCTTCTTCCTTGCTGAGAGGCCTTTCAGGTTATGTCGATATAGGACTTGTTTTCACTGTGGATACACATACTTTTGTACCTGTTTCCTCCAGCATCTTCACAAGTTCCTTTTCTGTTGTTTTGGGATTGATTTGCACTTTTCGTACACCAAAGTATGTTCATCTCTAGGAGACAGAACGTGTCTCCTTCCTGAGCGGTATGATGGCTGCGTGGTCCCATGGTGTTTATACTTGCGTACTATTGTTTGTACAGATGAACGTGGTACCTTCAGGCGTTTGGAAATTGCTCCCAAGGATGAACAAGACTTGTGGAGGTCTACAATTCTTTTCTGAGGTCTTGGCTGATTTCTTTTGATTTTCCTATGATGTCAAGCAAAGAGGCACTGGTATTGAAGGTAGGCCTTGAAATGCATCCACAGGTACACCTCCAATTGACTCAAATAGTGTCCAATAGTCTATCAGAAGGTTATAAAGCCATGACATCATTTTCTGGAATTTTCCAAGCTGTTTAAAGGCACAGTCAACTTAGTGTATGTAATCTTCTGACACACTGGAATTGTGATACAGTAAATTATAAGTGAAATAATCTGTCTGTAAACAATTGTTGGAAAAATGACTTGTGTCATGCACAAAGTAGATGTCCTAACCGACTTGTCAAAACTATAGTTTGTTAACAAGACATTTGTGGAGAAGTTGAAAAATGAGTTTTAATGACTCCAACCTAAGTGTATGTAAACTTCTGACTGTACCTGTAAAATCTCAAACAGCAGGCATAGCTACTGTTAAAAATCTATAGCCTAAATCATTTTTTTTATATACTCAGTGTACATTTGGGAAATATTGTCAGAGGGGGTGTAGTATATGGCTAATATACCACGGCTAAGGGCTGTTCTTAGGCAAGACCCAACCCTGGATACAGCCCTTAGCCGTGGTATATTGGCTACATACCATAAATCCCCCGAGGTGCCTTATTGCTATTATAAACTGGTTACCAATGTAATTAGAAGAGTAAAAATAAATATTTTGTCATACCCTTGGTATAAGGTTTGTTGTTATAAAGTGGGTAGTTCGAGCCCTGAATGCTGACTGGCTGAAAGGCTTGGTATTTCAGACTATATACCATGGGTATGACAAAACATGTATTTTTAATGCTCCAATTACGTTGGTAGCCAGTTTATAATAGCAATAAGGCACATCGGAGGTTTGTGATATATGGCCAATATACCATGGCTAAGGGCAGTGTCCTAGCACTCCACCTTGCGTCACCTAAGAACAGCCCTTAGCCGTGATTTATTGGCCATATAGAGTACAACACCCCCCAGGCATTATTGCATAAATATACCACGGCTTTGAGCCAATCAGCATTAAGGGCTCGAACCACCTCAGTTTATGATATATATTTTATAATATTTATGTTTCATAATGTTTACTTATGTTTCTTTCTTGTTAAATGTTAATAAAGTCTAATAACAATAATTAAAAATAATGTAATTGTAACAAATACCCAGATCACGTGACCATGTCGGGGGACTGGTCTGGTATTGATGCATTTTCAATTAATGTAATTACATAATCCATTCAGTTTTTCAACTAAATGTAATTATATCTCGACATTTGCATGATAGGAACTAAATACACAGCAGGAAAAATCTGAGGCAGCTGTGGAGCGCGTGCATAATTATTCATATTACCTGCCCAGCTGTTGACTCCACTGAGGTGTCATAAGAAGGGTTGACACGATCGAGAGATGCCATGTTTCCACCTTATAAACGTTTCTTTTAAAAAGTATGTAGGCCTATTTCTTATACATAAATAACAGTTGAGACAACGCTGCAGAGTGCCTAGGTGAGTTCGGGCTACTGCATTTTCTTTGATAGGCCAATATTTTGTTCAAGGGAATTTTCCGTTTTAGTTGTTCGTGAAGAGTCAGTGTATTCATTCCGCCAGTTGCAAAACGAGTTTCTATTGAACAAATTCAGGTATGTCCCTCCCGGTTTCGTTCCGTTAACTTCCTTTTAAGAAACGTTTTGAAAGAGAATCAGCGTAATTAATATGCCCCTACAGGAAGCGTATAAAGTTATCGAGCCAACTGACTGATTTTTTTTTATTTAGGTTGGCTGTTAGCCGAATTGCTACAGATGTGTTCTATTAGGCCTACAACGGTTGGCTGTTCCTAGGTGTCATTTTACTATACTACCTATACAATAGCCATAAACAGTGCCAAATACTGTTGGTTCGAGGGGCCCATATTGCAGGAAAATATTTCAAGGCTATACATAAATATTAGGATATAATTTAGGCAATAGACCTATTATGTTACTACAGTAGGCATAGTAAAGCATTTTTTTTTGTCATTCAAGCTCCATATTTTTTGCCACATGAACTGGAGAGCTGGAGGGTTCTGGGAATGTTCCTCAACCAGTCCAGAAATGTTCATATGCCTCTGCTCTCAGGAATGCCTCTTGGGCCCAGTATTTCCAAAGTTATCCATCTGTATTTCGCCTATCGGCTAGGATTAAATGCATAAAAATAGAATGGATGAATCATTGACTTGAATGGGGACCCCTGTTCTTTTCATTACATTTCTTTGCATTTGATCTTATCCAATAGCCAAAATCTGGAGAGATAACCTTTAAAAAACTGTTCCCTGAAGTCAGAGAGACATTTGATCAGAGCATGGGGAGTTCCATCACCATAAGGAGGTAGGAGTGAGTCTATTTACAGTCTACTTTCCATGCTACCCTCAATGTTTAAAATGGGCCATTCTCCTATGGGAACAGAATTATGCAGTAATGAGCGTCACTGTAATAGCAGTCTCTTGGCTGGGTGTGATACTTTGCCTGGTCTGTGTGATCTCTCCTTTTGTGTGAGGTTAACAATTTCATGTAATCATTGACTAGAGTATGTCTACATACTGCATGTGTACATGCCAGGAAGCATGTCATGTGTATGTGTTGGTGTTAGTTTCATCATGCGTTTAATGGGTAGAAAGGTAAGAGCTGTTATGTTCTTGTGTGACCAGCAGGGGTCAGTGTAGCTCCTCAGAGGGGCACTGTTTCCCCCTGGTTGTCCCTATCAGCTCTCAAGGGTGACCTCATGGCTAAATCTCCCCTGGGATGCCAACTCCTGCCCAGACCAGGCAATTCCAAATGGTTTTGTGTTCTCTTTGTAGCAGACCCACATGATACTGCCCTAAGCCTTGCATTTACAACTGGAGCCCACTCTGAGTTATAAATGGGGTACAGAGCATGTGTGTGTCTGTTACCAAGAAAGGCCACATACTTCAAAACTATCTGTGAAGGCAGTCACCTAACACTAGGCCTAAGTAAGGACATGTGTTTTTCTTCATGAAATCTGTCTGGTGTGAATCATTAGGAGACAATGTGCATAGTAGGTGTGCAGTATCATATGTAGAGATTCAACTAATTAGTTGCAGGGTTTCTTTATGAAGGGCTTTACTGTCCCATTTCAATAGGATAGCCTGAAAGGCTGCAGACAGAGATGTTGTTTCAGATACAATAAACAGTCTTCTGTGGTCTTTTGTGTTCAATGGACAGGGGCAGAACTGCGATGATATTGGCCACATCTGGGTATGTTGTTGATACAGTGAATGATAGCCCAACATGCAGTGGAACAGTTTTCAGAAACAACTGAAGTGTTGGGGAAATGGGATCCTGGTGTTGAGTGGTTATGTTATGTTAAGTCTCAGCAGGAGCCTGGGACTGCTCACAATAAGAAGCCCTCATTGTGTGTTTTATAAAAGCACCAAGATGACCTCTCCTTTTAAGTCCCAACAGCTTTAAGCCTTGTTGGCCGAATCGTCACAGCCTCACTAGAGACCACTGCCTGATTTATCACTCACCCGATGTGCTAAAAGGTTAATTAGCCTCCTAGCAACCGCACCAATCTCAAAATTCTCTATCAAACCCCCTTTCCATGTCCGACATGTCAAATGTCAAGGTTCATGACAGCTTTCTAAGTATAGGCCATATAACCACCGCCAGGGCAGCTCTCCAGTATTTATTGGCCCTGCAGGCAGACCTACTTACTTGGACAGCATCCCTCGAGGATTACACAGATCTCTGACACTTGGCATAACGTCTATATAAGCTAGTCTTCCCAATCTTTTTATGTGCAGCGAACCCACAAAGTCACTCAAATAGCTCTTGGTATAGGCCTAACGAATGTGACTGAATTATCAGGAACTATCAGATTAATCTCACGCCGGGAAATGTCTCATTGGCTTTTATTCCCTATTTACCACTCTTCATAACTGACCAGTCTCCTCCCTCATTGCCTTATTTTGGGTTGCAAAATTCCTAGAACGTTCAATAAATTCCCAGTTTTTCCAGAAATCCTGGTTGGAGGGTTCCAAATGTCCTGCTTATTACCGCCTGACTCTGGGAATCCTCCAACCGGGATTCCGGGAAAACCAGGGAATTTATTGAAAGTTCCAGAAATTTTGCAACCCTACGATGTTTTGCCCCACCCACACAATGTCCATCTCATTCAGGGTTGATAGCCTGGGCAATGGTGGCATTCAGTTCACAGAACACTAAATAAATCCACAAAGTGTTGTACTCCCAAAGTGCTGTTTATTTTGACACTGTATAGGCAATGGATGGTCCAAGAGCCTCTGTCTGCCTTCTATATATTACAATAATGAATTAAGCCACAGTTTAAATGTTCTGTCCCAATTCTGCTTTTTGAACGTGCATACATGTATTACTCCTAAAAGTGTATCTATTTCACAAACAGTGTGTTATCTGTTCTGGTTTTGATATAGTATTTCTAGGATAGTAGCGTATATACCCGTATCAGACCTGTACAGAAAGACATTTGATGCCACACAGCCCTGAGGGGCCAGTGTGAAATTCAAAGTATACTGGCGGCTGGCCAGTTATGTACGTCATAGTGCTAACCTCAGCATCCTTTCATCTTACAACCTTCAGGAAGTCATCAGAAACCAATAATTTGGATCCACCACTGTTTGGATGAGGAATCAGAGCCTTTAGAATAAGAACCACACCTCTGCCAGAGTCTCCCCACCCAGCACCACACCGAATCCCTGGGAGAGCAGCCTATAGAGCTGGCATAGAGGCCAGTGAAGACAGTGATGCTGGGGGCAGGATGGAGCTGTACTGTCAGTTAGAGAGAGGAGGGGACTGCTGCCCTGCTATATAAAGACATGAAGCCCATCTCCTAGATGTCACAGTGCCGCCTCTTCCCCATTGAGATTCCCATACTGTCCCACACTGTGCCCTCCTCATCTCTTCCAATCACTCTGGTCTGTGGGTCCCAGAGAATTTCCCTGGTGGTCGCCCATCTTTATGTCTCTCCCTCTGGACTGAGGGCTCCCACACTCCACCTGGCCTCCCATACAATCACGCTGATCTGAAGGCACCTACCGGCCTGCAGCTTTTCATTCGTTGACGCTTTTCTTGGGACCCGGCTCAAGATGCCAGAGCCCACAAAAAAAGGTAGGAGCGCCCCTTTTCTCCTCACTGAGTGTACAGAAAGGGTTTCAGCAAACTGTACTGTACAACCTGTCCTGAAGCAACGCTTTGTTAGAATTTCAGACTGCATCTAGGATCCTGCTTGTTTAATGTATGAACAACAGCTGATAATGCATATGTTATTTTACTTTCATGTTGTAATAATTAGTTGATTTTCTCTACTGGCATATAATATGAGGAAAAGTTCCATTAACCCTTAATTCCTTTTTCTTGTTGTGTAAATATTAGGCTAACCAAAATATTATTATTTTGGTGTTTGTTTTGTTCATTTGTTGGCATTGAGTAGTCATTTAGCATTAGACAAAATAAGTTCTCTAAACTATACTTTGAGAGTTCCCAGGAATTTGCTCACGGTAATTGAGCGACACCAGTATTGGCGACACCAGTATTGTATTTCTGCTTGGATGTTTCTACCTCACCTGTGGAGATGGAGATTCAGGAGGTTTATAAAAAAAACTGTTGTTGTTGCTGCTGTTATTAGCATGATGTACAGTGGTCTCATGGGGATTAGGAGCCCCCTGGAGGGAGACGTGATGAGCACTGGTGGAGGAATGTTAATGATCCCTGGTGCTTTGCGCTGGGCTGAGCTGAACACCAGCGAAGAAGACCCCTGAACGGTGATGCAATCTGGATGGACTCTTGGGATCGTGTTGGAATGAAGATGCCTTCCGGGTGATGGATACATTCTGTCCTCGGTCTTGCTGATGACTGATGAATCAATGGCAGGGTGGATGACATGTTATTGTGCAGCAGAAGCCAAACAAGATTCCTCAAACCCATCCCCCATATTCAACTCCATATTCATCTCCCTCCTCCTTTCTATGGCAGGGCCCTGAATAGCATATCGCTGCTAGTCTGCATAGACTTAATCACTCTGTGTCTGCCTTGTTTGTAATTCCGCTATTCTAGTACTTCCTCCCTCTCCATTTGTTCAGGTCTTTGGGGACTTTGCTCAATAGTAAAACATTCCCATGTACAGGAACAGAACAGTATATTCATCAATAGAACACCACCACAACGGAGTGAATAACAAGTTCTTCTAAACCATTCATCTTCTGGTGGACCGTAGCTTTATCTGCAGCAGTACTCGCACATCAGGAATGGCACACACTCTCTTCTCTCCACACATACATCCAGACCACTCTGCCGGTGTATTCTCTCCCCTGCAGGACCATGGGGCTTATAGGCTAGAGTGTGAGGGCTTTGCAAGATTGCTTTCATGGGAATGATTCAATAAATATGTTGGCAATACATTTTGGGATTAGACCAGGTATGCAGCAACCGGTCCAATCCACATTTTGTCATCTTTAAAAGGTCAGCTGTGAGCACAAAAACACTTTACTGGCCTCATTCGGGTTTCAGTACCAATTTGTTTGCCCGTGTTGCTTTGATAGGGCTCTCAATAAATGTCAACATCTCAATGTAGTGTAGGAGAGGCTGGGTGAGCTAGAAGTTTAACATCTACAACGTCGCTTTGGGGTGAGGCACCATGACACTGTTGGACAGCTTAGCTTCCTCTTGTACACATAACACACAGCACTACTATAAAGTGGGTTTTATTAGTAGAGGAGAGATGCCTCCAGAAAGTTCATCCAGCATAATAAACATTCATCGTCCCGTTGGAGACAAACACACAGGGAAAGTGGAGGCAGTTGCAGTTCCACACACAACCGCATTCCATAAATAGCTGCTCTGTTGCAGAAGACTAGATAAATGACTGTGAAAAAAAGTATTGTTGTTATAAATGACTCTGAACAGCTGAAGAGGAGTAGGCTGCTGGATGTGGTGTTGGTTTAGACTGCAGACCCAAGTCTTTAAAAAGCAGGATGAGAGATGACAGACTGGCTGGCTGGCTGGCTGAGTGGCCCTTGGACCAGCTCTTGCACACATGGACCTGGATTCTGCTAAATGGCATATATATATATATATATTCCTAAATGGAAATAGTTCATAATGAGCAGACTGGCTGGCTGGCTGAGTGGCCCTTGGAGCTCTTGGGACCTGGATTCCTTGGTCCCTGAAATAGTTCATAATGAGCAGACTTTTAATCCTCTCTCGGTCGCTGTCTCTCGCTCTCTCTCTCTTGTGCTCTCACTCCCTCACTCCCCCTCACCACACGCCATTGTCACACCATCATTTGAGATAATGATTCACTCAGGGCACTATGGAGTCAGACGTACGGTCATTAAAACTCAAATGACCAGCATCATCCACTACACCCACTGTGCCTGCTCTCAGCAAAAGTTTTGGGTTTCAGTGAGAAGAAAGCCCACATCCTCACCTCTGTATATTTACAACCGCTCAGCCCCCCATCACTCTCCCTGCTCCGTTACCTCAGACAGCATGGTCGTCGCTTTCCGAATTCCACTCCACATAAATCAAGCCTTTAGGTAAACAACACAGGGAGACCCTGTTGGCTGCTAATCACAAAACCACAGCCCCACATCCACACTGAGGTCGTCGGCAGTTCCTTTCTGCGGCCTTTTCACTTCTAGCAGCACTCATTCTCAGCGCTCCTAGGAATCAAGAGTTTGTCATTCTGCATGAACGAACACTATCCCTTATGTGGACCGCCGGTCCGACTGACACACAATAGTCAAAAAGAAGGGGTGTTGATTAAAGGTGTGCATTCAAAAGTTCTGGTGTCTATATTAAGAAGAGACGGCAGCTTGGCTCTCTTTGGGATCACCAGGAGCCCATCTGTCTGCACAGCAGCAAGGGCGACAGCTGAACATACCTGCAGCGTGATCAGCTGCACTGGGGAGGTCACTGAGGTGAAACAAAACCTTTCTCTGCGCTCATGATCTCCACGAGGAGACAAAGAATGCCTCCCTGTAGTGTACATTGATGTGTGTGTTTGTGAGACCCTATAGGATTCTGATGTGATGAGCCAACGCCATGTTTTTGGTGAGGTGTGTCAATATCTAAATCTGAACTGGAGGGTCCGGTGGGAATCACAAAGGAGTGGCTAGACATCGGGAGTTTTGACTGTGTTGCAGACTGGAGAGTAGAATGGTTGGGAAGTCATTATGGATCTAATAGTGTATGTACTTTGGATTACTGTATGTACAGTATTACTGTAATTAAGCACACAGGGATTTAGGAATGAGAGATATATGGATGGGAGTTACTGTATATTAAAAAGACAGAGGAAATTGTCAAAGGCAATAGATGTGAAGAGAGAGGGGAGAGGACAGAGAAGTCACAATGGGGCATGGCAGACAGTCTTACAGAGAGAGAGAGAGAGGAATGGCACTGTAATGCACAGTATTTCTCCAGATCATTAACAAAGGACCCGTCGTGCCTGGCACAGTGCAGCGTGGCAAGGCTGGCAACCCTGCAGAATTCACAGGCTGTTGTGCCAGGCCTAGTGCTCATCGCTGAGTGCCACTCTGTGGAAATGGACAGGCTAGCAACAGAGCTATGGAAGTACACTGTCATCACCTTCCAAAAATTCCCCCTACACCCCCTCTCTTTTTCCTCTCCTTTCCTTACTCAGTCAGTCAGCGTCCGTGTCCGAAATCTGGCTTGCCTACTACTTACTTAAACTGCGTTCTGTGTACTAATCGTACTACATACTATTTAGCACGCACTGTTTAGTAAAAAGTATGCAGTATGCCATGGCCAAAATGTACTACTTTTGGTCCGTTCAAGACAACTGGGAATACGTAAACAAAACAAGGTCAGACTGGGAAAAATCAGAACGTCGGTGATCTTCAGAGCAGAGAAGTCAAAGCTCAAAGTTAATGACTTGTAATTCCAAGTGGGATGACCGTTCAAAAATTATTTTCCCAATCGTAGCAGTTTCTTTCCCCCCAAGTTCCCTGCTGTCTTGAAAGCACCGTCAGTTACATCTTCATATGAACCGGAAAGGATCCTCTGTAGACCCACCCAGTGACCTTTCCGTGTTGTTGTTTTGGGTTTACGTTAGCTAAAAAGTTAGGATTTGGAACAACGTATTTGGAGTAAATTTAGGTGTACCGTAGGCCTATGCATGTATTAATGGAAGAGTCACCTGAAGCTTGAAAGTAATGACAGATGCAGTAGAGGAATGCAGTACTGAGGCAGATGGCTCGTAATGAGGACGACTGGCTACTACTCAGGTGGTGAGATTTCTGGAACCCAGAGCTGCTGAGGCATCACTCAAGTGGGTGCTATACATTGTGAAGGAAGTCCAGTAGCTACCCGACTCCCAGAGCAGCCCACAACAAGATCGTCATCAGACTCCATCTTCATCAACCATGTCCCTGACCACCTTCCTCTGATCAAGCCATGAACTGTCCATCTACCTTTGGAGGATACATGCACTCAGACTTTGTTGACCTAGCTAACTAAAGCTAGGCTACTCATGATCTATTGCTTCTTTGTTTTTTACTTTTGATGCACTTTGAGATTATGAAAGCGCTATTGAAATGTAATAAATTATTATACAAAAGATGGTTTATTTAGTTTAGTGGAGCAAAAAGCTCTGATGAAGGCCAAGAGGCCGACAAGCTTCAATAAAAAAGTGCTACTAGCGAGAGCAGTGTGCAGGTTTATTTTTTCATCATAAACAACAGTGATACTAGTGAGAGCAGTATGCAGGTTTCTCTTTTCATAATAAACAACAGTGATACTAGCGAGAGCAGTGTGCAGGTTTCCCTTATCTTTCAACTTATCAATTGTTACCATGCACCTGGAACTTAACTCCTGAAAAATATGGAAAAGTATAGCTTTCAGCATCAAACATATTACATGTCAAAGCCTGTAAAAGGTATTATGCCAATTGCAGTATATTTCTCTGGAATACTTGTATATCGTCACACTTACAGAACATTAATGTGCCGGTGAAGCATAGGAAATAGATGTGTTGTTGCGGACACGGCATTTGGGTATTTAGACACGGCCACTCTCATTTTTCCTTTTGTCAATGACTAAGACTCCACCATTCTAAAATCATCCTATCTACTTTATGTGTGATGCCAGTACCCCCCCCCCCAAAAAAAAATGCCCGTGCTTTCTTGTACTGTATGCAAATGTGAGTGGTATAAGCGTGGTTATCAGGCTCAAGATATACATCTGTTATTATTGATGCCAAAGTCCCTGTGGATTGATATCGGTCTTGGGGTAAGTGCTCTTCTTGTAGCCTCTATCTGTCACTGTCTGCTGGGGTCTCCATGTCTGTGTTTGCCTGTTACTGTGTAATCCATCCTCAGTCTACCAGGCTAATGTGACGATTGGGTGGAATCCCCTTTCCTCCAGTCTGCATACTGACACATGACATGAGAATGGAACTTTGTGAAACTTGCATTGACTTTCAATAGGAAGAGGAAAGAGGAAGAACCACTGTGTTGCGCAAAAGTGGAGATTTTCAATCTAACCTTCTGGTAAGGACCAGACGAGAACACACGTGACTCTGTTTCACTAGCCCATTAATAACACACAAGGTAAACGTTCAAACCCGATAGGCTAGGGCGTACCAAGGCATGTATAGAGACGTTGATCCACTGAGGCCTAGCTTTAGGTCCCTTTAATAGGTTTAGATTGTAGTGTTCAAATAGGTGCCATAAAGTCCAGACAGTGCAGAGTTCAAACTACGTGTGTCAATTGGTACCTTTTATAATCAGTTACTACTATATAGTGTCCAGACACAAGGTGCTGTGCACCCCAGGGATGATGTGGCTCACTGGGGACATAAGACATAGGCTTATAGCAGTAGCATCCTAGTCATGATACTATACATTAAACTGTGTAACATGTATACATCCAATCTTCTCAATACTTTTAGAAAAACAGTCACATGCTGCTTTGATGTGTCCACTTACAGTATCAATATTTTGATAGTTGCTGTGGCGCGCAACAAATTGACTAAATCAAAAATCACCACTTTTGAATTGTTCTCTTTTGTCTCTGTTTTGCAGATGAGACACCCAATGGTGAAAAAGGTCAGTAAAGGGTGATGTCGAACAATGTTCTTTCACCTCACACAGAACTGGCTTTGAGCAGAGAAGTTGGTATGAGAGAATTATTATGATAAACATTGGTTATGTCATGCAGGAGAGAATGTATCCCATATTAGGTTGGCAGTTTTGGTCTATTGGATGGTAGAAACCATGTTTGTGTAAATGTGAAATCACATTAAGGTACGACTGAGGCTGTATGTGATGTGACTACTCCACTTCGACTTCAGTGTGAATGTGGAAACACGGTCGCTGGTTTAAACACTGTAAAAGTGTAAATGTCTACATGTCCTTGGCAATATAACTGTTGTATTACTGTGGCTCAGTGGTCAGTGGTGACGACCGAGTGGTCAGAATCTACACATTCCCCTGGCGGACCGACTGATCCAGGCCTGTTGATTCAGCTGACGCTCCTGCCCCCCCATGTGACCAGGGCGCTGGCGTGTTATTGGCTGCCTGCCGGCACCAGGCTTTGACCTTGGGAGCAGCGTCTTGGGCCTGGGGCTTCGTACAGTGGGGGGAATAGCTCTGCTCACACACAGGTTTAGGCTAAATGTATCCCTGGCCGGGCACTGATTTGATTTTACGTACTTCTCTGAAAGTATTAAATCGTAATTGTGCCATAAATATCGCAATTGTGCTTCATAATGAGAATTGTCTCGGATTTGATAGTGTAGTTTAAAGTCAAAAGTAAGAATACTCCAGAAAAATTTGGACAAAATTAATTCTGAATAAACCTGTCATACAGTAAGTGAAGGACACATTTGAACCCTGTAATGTATTTCATCTATCAACTTTGGGGCGGCAGGTAGCCTAGAACGTTGGGCCAGTAACCGAAAGGTTGCTGAATCGAATCCCAGAGCTGACAAGCTGACAAGTTAAAAATCTGTCGTTCTGCCCCTGAACAAGGCAGTTAACCCAATGTTCCGAGGCCGTCATTGTAAATAAGAATGTGTTCTTAACTGACTTGCCTGAAAAAACATGAAAAAACATTTAAACATTCCCTCAAGCACACCAAAACAATGAATCTGGTTCAGCCAAATGGCTGTAAAAAAAAAAATATTGAAGGGAAAATTTGTTCATCTACACTACACAAATATCCCACTTGATATTGTGCATGCATATGTACGAATGAATTCAGTGGATTTACTGTATGTGTCCCAATCTGTGTGTGACTGAGTGGAAAATGGCGAGTGAGGTCGGGCATACAGCGAGTTAGTATGCCCATTGGTGTGAGAGTGAGTATGTCAAAGACAAGGTGTGGAGACTTTGCGCAATTAAATGCAGCTCTTCCATCCCTGCTATATTTGTCACATACTCAGAGAGTGTTGCCACAGACAGTAGTGAGGCGCCAATGCCCACACCTGAGATATCCCTCGAGGTCTCACCTCCACCCCCAGGTGGGTAACCATGCACTGGTGTCATGCCCCTCTTTTCTCCCCTTCCCCACTCTTCCCAGGTGATTAATTTGCACACCACACTGATACCACGCGTGTTTGTTGTTGTGTGTCCACCGTTCTTGTTTTTCTTGTTTTGTAATGAGATTTCTCAACTGTTCCTCGACGACACACACGTTCACATGCAAACGACACAAACGTTCACATGCAAACATAACGCATATAAGTCAAAATAGTCTACGTGCGATCTGAATAAATCAACTTCCTGATAAACAGCACATATGATGCACATAATTCCGTAGTTGCACTGCTGCTACTGTAACACACTCCCGTGCTCACATTGCTGTGATGCTTTGTCCCCAATACTGGCTTGTGCTTGTTCTACCAAGTGTGTGTGTGTGTGTGTGTGTGTGTGTGTGTGTGTGTGTGTGTGTGTGTGTGTGTGTGTGTGTGTGTAAGGTACTGAAGTATTGGATTGGAATATGGAATCATCCACAGGAAGTACATTCATTGTGAATGAGGAAGTATAGGTTTAATTGTTACATTCAGCAGGTAGCCATCATTAGACCTATAATAGATTCCGTTGACCATGTCACGTTCAAATTTCTGGGAACTGTTATGATTTGCTATGTGAAATAATGAAAATCGTTTTTTTTTAGAGCTTGTGGTACATTGCAATTAAGTCTTGTACAAGCTTGCTGAATAAGTAAAACTATACTTCCATGAAGCCTCAAGGACTACCTATAGATGTGCAATGACCAGATTGGTAACATCCCTTAATTTTTTCTGCGTATTTGGCAAATAACTTTTTTATAATTTGTATACATTTTGATCACCTGTCATGCATTCAGACATGACTGTCAATGGAAAGACCCATTCTGGTTGCTGGCTATCTATGCTTATTCATGCCCAGCCAGCACCTCATATACACTGCTCAAAAAAATAAAGGGAACACTAAAATAACACATCATAGATCTGAATGAATGAAATATTCTTATTAAATACTTTTTTCTTTACATAGTTGAATGTGCTGACAACAAAATCACACAAAAATGATCAATGGAAATCAAATTTAGCAATCCATGGAGGTCTGGATTTGGAGTCACACTCAAAATTAAAGTGGAAAACCACACTACAGGCTGATCCAACTTTGATGTAATGTCCTTAAAACAAGTCAAAATGAGGCTCAGTAGTGTGTGTGGCCTCCACGTGCCTGTATGACCTCCCTGCAACGCCTGGGCATGCTCCTGATGAGGTGGCGGATGGTCTCCTGAGGGATCTCCTCCCAGACCTGGACTAAAGCATCCGCCAACTCCTGGACAGTCTGTGGTGCAGACTGGGTTGAGACTCCGTCTCATGCTACCACTAGTTGGTGGATGGAGCGAGACATGATGTCCCAGATGTGCTCAATTGGATTCAGGTCTGGGGAACGGGCGGGCCAGTCCATGGCATCAATGCCTTCCTCTTGCAGGAACTGCTGACACACTCCAGCCACATGAGGTCTAGCATTGTCTTGCATTAGGAGGAACCCAGGGCCAACCGCACCAGCATATGGTCTCACAAGGGGTCTGAGGATCTCATCTCGGTACCTAATGGCAGTCAGGTTACCTCTGGCGAGCACATGGAGGGCTGTGCTGCCCCCCAAAGAAATGCCACCCCACACCATGACTGACCCACCGCCAAACCGGTCATGCTGGAGGATGTTGCAGGCAGCAGAACGTTCTCCACGGCATCTCCAGACTGTCACGTCTGTCACATGTGCTCAGTGTGAACCTGCTTTCATCTGTCAAGAGCACAGGGCACCAGTGGCGAATTTGCCAATCTTGGTGTTCTCTGGCAAATGTCAAACGTCCTTGCACGGTGTTGGGCTGTAAGCACAACCCCCACCTGTGGACGTCGGGCCCTCATTCCACCCTCATGGAGTCTGTTTCTGACCGTTTGAGCACACACATGCACATTTGTGGCCTGCTGGAGGTCATTTTGCAGGGCTCTGGCAGTGCTCCTCCTGCTCCTCCTTGCACAAAGGTGGAGGTAGCAGTCCTGCTGCTGGGTTGTTGCCCTCCTATGGCCTCCTCCACGTATCCTGATGTATTGGCCTGTCTCCTGGTAACGCCTCCATGCTTTGGACACTACGCTGACATACACAGCAAACCTTCTTGCCACAGCTCGCAATGATGTGCCATCCTGGATGAGCTGCACTACCTTAGCCACTTGTGTGGGTTGAGACTCCGTCTCATGCTACCACTAGAGTGAAAGCACCGCCAGCATTCAAAAGTGACCAAAACATCAGCCAGGAAGCATAGGAACTGAGAAGTGGTCTGTGGTCACCATGTGCAGAACCACTCCTTTTTTGGGGGTGTCTTGCTAGTTGCCTATAATTTCCACCTGTTGTCTATTCCATTTGCACAACAGCATGTGAAATTTACTGTCAATCAGTGTTGCTTCCTAAGTGGACAGTTTGATTTCACAGAAGTGTGATTGACTTGGAGTTACATTGTGTTGTTTAAGTGTTCCCTTTATTTTTTTGAGCAGTGTAAATACGCACACAGAGTGGGGAGAACAAGTATTTGATACACTGCCGATTTTGCAGGTTTTCCTACTTACAGAGCATGTAGAGGTCTGTAATGTTTATCATAGGTACACTTCAACTGTAATTAATGCAAATTAATTACTTGAAAATCATACAATTAGATTTTCTGGATTTTTGTGTTAGATTCCGTCTCTCACAGTTGAAGTGTACCAATGATAAAAATTACAGACCTCTACATGCCTACATGCTTTGTAAGTAGGAAAACCTGCAAAATCGGCAGTGTATCAAATACTTGTTTTCCCTATATATATATATATATATATATACACACAGTGGGGAGAACAAGTATTTGATACACTGCCGATTTTGCAGGTTTTCCTACTTACAAAGCATGTAGAGGTCTGTATTTTCTATTTTAGGTACACTTCAACTGTGAGAGGCGGAATCTAAAACAAAGATCCAGAAAATCACATTGTATGATTTATAAGTAATTCATTTGCATTTTATTGCATGACATAAGTATTTGATCACCTACCAACCAGTAAGAATTCCGGCTCTCACAGACCTGTTAGTTTTTCTTTAAGAATCTCTAGAAAATGGAAGAAGTTCAAGATGACGGTCAATCAACCTCGGTCTGGGGCTCCATGCAAGATCTCACCTCGTGGGGCATCAATGATCATGAGGAAGGTGAGGGATCAGCCCAGAACTACACGGCAGGACCTGGTCAATGACCTGAAGAGAGCTGGGACCACAGTCTCAAAGAAAACCATTAGTAACACACTATGCCGTCATGGATTAAAATCCTGCAGCGCACGCAAGGTCCCCCTGCTCAAGCCAGAGCATGTCCAGGCCAATCTGAAGTTTGCCAATGACCATCTGGATGATCCAGAGGAGGAGTGGGAGAAGGTCATGTGGTCTGATGAGACAAAAATATAGCTTTTTGGTCTAAACTCCACTCGCCGTGTTTGGAGGAAGAAGAAGGACAACCCCAAGAACACCATCCCAACCGTGAAGCATGGAGGTGGAAACATCATTCTTTGGGGATGCTTTTCTGCAAAGGGGAAAGGATGACTGCACCGTATTGAGGGGAGGATGGATGGGGCCATGTATCGCGAGGTCTTCCAGCATGACAACGACCTGAAACACACAACCAGGGAAACTAAGGAGTGGCTCCGTAAGAAGCATATCAAGGTCCTGGAGTGGCCTAGCCAGTCTCCAGACCTGAACCCAATAGAAAATCTTTGGAGGGAGCTGAAAGTCCGTATTGCCGAGCGACAGCCCCGAAACCTGAAGAATCTGGAGAGGGTCTGTATGGAGGAGTGGGCCAAAATCCCTGCTGCAGTGTGTGCAAACCTGGTCAAGAACTACAGGAAACGTATGATCTCTGTAATTGCAAACAAAGGTTTCTGTACCAAATATCAAGTTCTGCTTTTCTGATGTATCAAATACTTATGTCATGCAATAAAATGCAAATTAATTACTTACAAATCTTACAATGTGATTTTCTGGATTTTTGTTTTAGATTCCGTCTCTCATAGTTGAAGTGTACCTATGATAGAAATTACAGACCTCTACATGCTTTGTAAGTAGAAAAACCTGCAAAATCGGCAGTGTATCAAATACTTGTTCTCCCCACTGTGTGTGTGTGTGTGTGTGTGTGTGTGTGTGTGTGTGTGTGTGTGTGTGTGTGTGTGTGTGTGTGTGTGTGTGTGTGTGTGTGTGTGTGTGTGTGTGTGTGTGTGTGTGTGTGTGTGTGTGTGTGTGTGTGTGTGTGTGTGTAAGTATGTGTGTGTATATATATATATATATATATATATACTGCAGTGCTTTGAGAGGCTGCCAGTGCTTTTGCTCAAGGCATGCTGCTCCAGCCTGGCACTGTTATCTGCTGTACAGAACAACCGGTAGAGACTGAGGGGAAGGATCCACAGCCCATAGAGGTGATTAAGCCTGTACAGCCAGAACCAGTAGAGAATGGGTCTAAAGAACCAGAACCAGAGGCGGTTGTGGTCGGGGCTAAAGAGCAAGTCGAGTCTGTGAACTCCGAAGTAAAGGAGGAGGCCCCGTCCCCTTGCTCACCCCCACTGCCTGGTAAGTCAAATTCACTCAGTCTCAAGCCATTCACAGTAAAAACGCATGCTGTTTACTATAACGGAAGGACCAGCATTTTTCCTGATCAGGTCATGTGGTTAGGAAAAACTCCAGGCCATACTCATAAATAGTAACAAGCGCGTCCGTTCAATTGTCCCACTCTCAAACCATTGATTGAAGCAGTTTGACTCTAGTCTGTAATAGAGTTAGATCCATAGTGCTGGTCTTTGCAAAGGCCCTTTATCTTCTCCCAATAGATCATATGGGCCAAAGTTCCATTTAAATCAGGCAATGGACTGATAGAATCTGTATGAATCAGGGTTTTATTTGGATTGAAGCGTTGTTTGTAATGACAGACAGAGACACCTTTTGCCTCAATGGCTGCTGTGACCCAGTGTGATGAACTTCATTAGCATTTACACAACAACAGCCATACATTGGTTCATGCTTTGCTTTCTGCAGATTGTTGACTAGTGCATTTTTATATACAATAAGTTCAAATTCTTCTGAGGCGAAAGTGCCCCCAAAATCGTGTCTGATAGCTTTGTCATGGTTAAACAGCACATATAGGCTACGTGTAAATGCAGCGTGTCTGCTGTGTGCACAGTTCAGTACGACAACTTTATGGCACATACAGTTGGAGTTGGCAGTTTGTTTGTATTAGAAATTGATGACTGAAAGAAACTTAGTGCTGTGTGAGTGGAGGAGATGGACGGTAACTTTAATCTGTGAGAGCCTTGTCCCAATTCAGCAACCGTGAAGGAGGAAGCAGAGCCAGTTGTTACGGAGGTTAACCAACCGCCAAAGCCTGTTGTTACAGTGGTTACCCCACCACCACCCCCACCTCCAGAACCAGTTGTTACGGATGTTACCCAACCGCCAGAGCCTGTTGTTACAGTGGTTACCCCACCACCACCACCACCACATCCAGAACCAGTTGTTACGGAGGTTACCCAACTGCCAGAGCCTGTTGTTACAGTGATTACCCCACCACCACCACCAGTTGTTACATTGGTTACCCCACCACCACCCCCACCTCCAGAACCAGTTGTTACGGTGCAGGTTACCCCACCCCCACCTCCAGCAGGTCTGGAAGAGTGTGTGTGTCTGTGCAAAAGAACGAACATGTGTATGTGCATATGCAAGAACGTGTGTGTGTATATAGGTAGGCTACGTTGATGTGTCTATGCACAAACATGTGTTGATGTGTGTATGTTTGTGTGTGTATTATTGTGTGCGTGGCGTGTGTGTTTTCTGTGTCTATTCCTCTCAGTACAGTTTGCAGACTGTTTATAGCTGAGGGTCTAGGTTTCATAGTGAGGCTATACTGTAGCAACAAGCACAGTGCTGTTGACAGCCGCAGCAGCAGCTGCTGATCTAGACGTATGGAAGGTTATATCTCTCCGCAGTTGTCACTCATCACTCAGCATTGCTCCAGTGCCTTTTTACCACAACAAAGGTCAGTTTCATATGTCCCTTCTGTTTTGCTCAACCCCCACCCACCTTGAACGCTCTCTCTATCACACCCTTATTTTTAAGAAATAGCACCCCTTGTGTGGACATCCGGTAATACCGTATACCCCGGTGTGGTACAGAAACAGGATGAAAATCTGGATACCGCCCAACACTACCCTCTATAACGTCTCTGGAGGTGGAGCTGAACTCAGTTACTCTTTTGATCGACAAAAAGTTTCTAAGTAACAGGGTTTATCTTGGATAGTTAGGTCTTTAATCTTTCATATCCCTTGTGGACATTCGTGTGTGCTTGTCAACTTCAATCTCTTTCTTCCTCTCACAGTGCTTCTCACTTGCACTTCCAGCTTTCCTAAACCAAGCTTGTGGTGTTACGCATAATTCCTTTATCTTACGTACACGTGTGATCTCTTACATCACCGTCCACTCCCATCTCATAGACACTGGTGTGATCTCTCACAGGACACGCTTCGATCTCACGATCAACACGTTTGTGGTCTCATACACTTCATCTATCCATTTCAAAGACATGCATATGTGGTGGTGTTGTGTCGTGTCGGTCCCATGTTCTGTCTTGTCTTGCATGCTTTGTCTTGTGGCTTGTCTTGTTGGCCTGCCTTGCCGGTGATGGACTTGGAGCTTTTTGATAGGTGGGTCTGTGTCAATCACACTTTATTGCAGATAAAGATGATGACGCTACAACCAACACCCCATCACCACCGCCCCCACCAGGTTGGTAATCATGACAAACCATCCTCATTTCCCCCCCTTTCCCACCTTGTCAAGTCGGTTACCATGGAGACTCCACTATAGGACAGGGCTCCCATCAACACCCCAAAAGTACATTTTGCAGGAGACAATTACTGTGGGGAAGACCTGATATACCTATATTCCTGATATGCATTTAATACTGGCACATGGCATTTTGCTGGTTAGAATATTCAGGATCAGCTCCAAAACTATTGCAATATATGTTTGTGCATATCACATATGTTGTTTACATGCATGCCAATTAAAAAATGCCAAAGTATAATTCCTACAAGCACACAAACCTTTATTTATTATAATTCTCAAATAAAGGTATGGATGTGAAGATCACATTTGACATGTATACTGTATATATACACACACACATTGCCTTTAGAAAGTATTCACACACCTTGACTTTTTCTACATTTTGATGTCTGTTACTGCCTGAATTTAAAATGGATTAAATTGAGATTTTGTGTCACTGGCCTATACAAAATGATGTCAAAGTTGAATGATGTTTTTTGAAATGTTTACAAATTACTTTAAAATGAAAAGCTGAAATATCTTGAGTTAATAAGTATTCAACCTCTTTGTTATGGCAAGCCCAAATAAGTTCAGGAGTAAGAATGTGCCTAATAAGTCACTTAAGAAGTTGCAGGGAGTCGCTCTGTGTGTAATGACAGTGTTTAACATGATTTTTGAATGACTACCTCATCTCTGTACCCAACCATTCAATTATCTTTAAGGTCCCTCAGTCAAGCAGTGAATTTCAAACACAGATTCAACTACAAAGACCAGGGAGGTTTTCCATTACCTTACAAAGAAGGGCACCTATTAGATGGGTAAATAAAAAAACTGAATATCCTTTTGAGCATGGTGAAGTTACTAATTACACTTTGGATGGTGTATCAATAGTGCAATAGTGCAATACAGGCGTCCTTCCTAACTCAGTTGCCCGGTGAGAAAGGAAACCGCTCAGGGATTTCACCATGAGGCCAATGGTAACTTTAAAACAGTTACAGAGTTGAATGGCTGTGATAGGAAAAAACGGAGGATGAATCAACACTATTGTAGTTACTCCACAATACTAACATAAATGACAGAGTGAAAAGAAGGAAGCCTGTACATAATAAAAAATATATTCCAAAACACGCATCCTGTTTGCAATAAGGGAGTAAAGTAAAACTGCTATAAATGTGGCTAAGACTAACTAGGGAGGTTTTTTTAGGATAAAAAGAAACGGAATAGAGCTAAACACAGGCAAAATCCTAGAGGAAAACCTGGTTCAGTCTGCTTTCCAACAGATACTGGGAGACAAATGCACCTTTCAGCAGGACAATAACCTAAAACACAAGGACAAACGTACACTGGAGTTGTTTTCACTTTGTCATTATGAGGTATTGTGTGTAGATGGGTGAGAGGGGAAAAAACCATTTAATCCATTTTGAATTCAGGCTGTAACACAACAAAATGTGGAATAAGTCAAGGGGTGTGAATACTTTCTGAAGGCTTGGAATATACACACCAGTACCATTCATGCCACGTATGCTCATCATGTATACTGTATGTATATTATATGTTATGTGTATATATATGATGATATTATACATGTTTTGGTTTGTCCTAGACCTCAATTATGTTGATTTTATACCGGTTCTCCTGTCTTGAATTGTGTTATATGTATTCATATTTAATTCATTGGAAATGGTTGGTATAAGTAATTGGAGGTTTCATTTAATTTTTTTTCTGATTACAAGGCCATAAGGACAATTTGTCATACTACTTTTGTCAATCATCACAAAGAGTCAATCGAAATATTCCTCACCAGAGTCAAATCAATTGACTAGTTAAAAACACAAATTAATACCAGTAATGCTGTGCTTTCTTTCACAGAGGATGCCAATACAGCCAAGAAACTGTCTATTGAGCTGCCTAGTAAGATCTTTCTGTTAATTCTACAACTATAGCTCTGACCAAACTAGTCTTTTTGATCAGGATGTTACAACTGCCTGGATGTAGGAAACATGTTCGGAGACATGTTTATTTCTAGAAGGTGTTTTGTGTAATTTTTGAAGTTTGTTCTTTTTCCAACCTTAGATTGTCAACAGTGAAACATATTGCAAAAACACCATAATAGATTTTTATGAAAAATAAATGATAAGAATTTAAAGATTTTAAGGGTCTCCTTTTCTGCAATTTTCTGTCGGGCACATGCATGTTAGACATTTATGTCAACACATTTGGAATTCTGGTCGTAATGCAACAATACAGTTTGTATAAAACTTTATTTTAAGAAATACAAAGGCATGAAAGAAGATTCAAAACTGATTCTCCTCACTGGTGAAACCTAACAATGTACATAGTTACAGCTTTTAATTGGCAGATTGCATCATTATGTCAGAATTCGTCAGGGCTCAGCTTGCTTAATGTTCGATGTCTTGTATTGATTGCTGGTCCTGAATGTTTGTGTGTGCTTGCTTCTGTGGACTTTACAGTACTATTTCTTATAATATGCTGTAAATTTCTCTCTGTCTTTGTTCAGATGATAGCGTCCATGTGTCAGCCATGGGGAGAAAAGACTCAGGTAATACTATGTAACAAAAGCCATAATAACCATCCTATTAGGAGGTTAGTTTTCAATAGCAGAGCTCCAGAATAGCAGTAGCCTCTCTGGAGCAAGCCCACTCACGAATAGTGTTAGTCTCTTAGCTGGCTCTTTTCATTTTCCCCGATTAGCTGGTCCAATGGGACCTGGCTTGGCATTCTTTAAAAGCTCAGGTTCATTTGGACTATGTTCTGCTCCATGAAAAATACTGGTTTCCTAAAATGTCAAAGTTCAACTGCCACGTTCCTCTCCAATGCTTGTAGGAAGCTATGGGGCTTTTCAACATCTTTATCTTTTTCAAACATCATGGGATAATGAATGACATTTCACATAACTAAGAAGTAAATTAAATGACTAAGTGACCTAGTTGAGTGTTAGTCTTTGAGTCAGAGATGACGTAAACTGGGTGAGGGTAGCTGGGACTTTGCAGTAGGTAGCGAGGGGTGGGGCTGAAGGAACTCCCTGTGTAGGTCTGTCTATAGTAGTTTCATCACATGTTGGGCATGGCGACTGCTGACATCAGTCCTAGTCCACTGAGATCTCAAAGAAGACCGGAGCATTTAGAAATGGAAGAACGTATCAAACGATACACTTTTGCACACAGCAAAGGTGTCCCCTCCGATATGGTAATCATTCAAAACCCGTAACGCTTTTCCCAGTACAGGTATTTGTTCTATGTTCCATGTTCTTATGCTTTCCATGTTGTAAAATGTTATGCTTTCCATGTTGCAGCTGCCATGAACAGCTGAGGAACGGTGTGAATGTATTTCTGTCTGTCTATCTACCTTTGGAAGTATATCACTTTCAGATGAATACAGAGAAGTGTGCTGACAGATTGTTGAAGCCATTGAGTACAGTATACGAGAAGTGTGTTGGTCTGTTGGTGTTGATGGTGTGATGGTGTGTGTCCGTCTCTCCTGATCGAACAGTGTGGTCTCTGGGAGAGGGACAGGCTCCAGAGGACCTTGACAAGCCCGTAGACACCCCACCGCTGTCCAGCCTGCTCATAGAAAGACCCCAGGGCGGATCCATCACTGTGGGTGAGTGCCTGCTGAGTGAGCTCTCCTCTCACAGCTGCTGTAGACCAGAGATGATATACTCAGAGACATTTTAAAACCCTTACATGTATTATATTTGTACTGGTCAAGGTCTTTTCGATTGGTCTCTCTCCCTTGTTATGATGAAAGATAGCCTCTCTCTCTGCCTCTCTCTCTCTCCTTCTCTGCCTCTCTCTCACTATTGTATTTATTCTCTCCAAGAGAAGGAACCTCTGGCAACCATGTGTAGTACATCTATCCACCTCAAAGGCTATTCCCACCATGGACATGCTGTGTTTTACATGTTCACAAGGTGGAGACATCTCCTTTGTTGCCAAGGTGGAGGCCCAAGACCTGCTCCGTAAACCCACCATCAAGTGGTTCAAAGGGAAATGGATGGACCTGGCCAGCAAGACCGGAAAGCACTTGCAACTGAAAGAAACCTTTGACCGACGCACCAAGGTAGACACCCTCCCATGTATAGCTCTATGTACTGTATGTTAACACACACACGCACACACATTGGTCCCCTAGCTGTCCTTCCAATACCTATGTATCACCCTGCAGATTCACACATTTGAGATGCATATCATCAAGGCCAAAGACAACTATGCTGGAAACTACAGGTGTGAGGTCACCTACAAGGACAAATTTGACAGCTGCTCTTTTGACCTGGAAGTGAAAGGTTTGTTGCGCTGTTCGAGTCTCAGTCATACAGCAAAGAACACACACTGAAACACGAGCAGTAATATACTGTGTTATTGTTTTGCATTATTGTCTTTCAGAACTGGAACAGTCACAGAGTGTTGATATTCGATCAGCCTTCAAAAGAAGGTAATGAGAGCAACACAATCTGACCTTTTAAACAGACCGTTAGTAGACTAGTTTTCAGAGTCAACAAAAGAGCGATATTTTTACAGTTATTGGTTAGATTGAGCATTTGACTAATGAGTATCCTTTTTTCTCATTATGATAAATATGACAATAGTAACATTAAACACAAACTTCACTGGTTTTGAGCAAGATTCAATACACTTGGCAAATAAAGCTGAAAATGTACATTTGAACATCAGATACATGGGACATTGTGGCTCAGTAGGAAAACCATGGCTCTTATCACAAACCAACATGAGAACATAGTGTCTGAAACATAATGACCATGAAATCAGATGTGATTAACCTTTATTAAGGTAATTACCAATCAACGTGTTGAACAGCACAAAGGCCAATGCTTGCATTTGAAACTCCCTCCCAACAATGTGTCAGAAAGCAACGCAAAACATCCCAGCCCCATAGCATTATCCCAACGTAGCTGCTCAGTGATGCTCCTGCAACACAGCAGAAACATTGTGGAAATGTTTTCATATGCTGGTAGGGATCGCTCTCGATACTCCTTACACAAACCAGTTCATTAGAAGCATTTAATTGGAAATGAATCGAAAGGGTTTTTGTGTAAGCTACCAATCATGTGTTAGTCTGAACCTAATGCATTTGATTGAAGTCAGTAGCCGCTGCTTTGCGTTGTTCTTTTAGCATTGTTTATCTAGTTGCCTGTTACTGTTTCTACTCTGATTAAATCTCCATTAATCTCTTCTTGTTAACAACAGCAGTGAAGGACACGAGGATGCAGGGGATCTTGACTTTAGTGGTCTTCTTAAACATAGGTGAGAGTCACTGTCCGTCCTCAAGGGGACAGTCTTATTTTTGTATTTTTTTTTTACTATGCCCTTGTTTTGGGTGTTTACCTCTTTTCTCTTTATTTTTTCTTTTGCCCTAGCAACCACCATTAAATCTTTTACCCTCTTTTTACTATTTTTTTATCACATGGTATATATATGCATTACAATAGAGTATAATATATTAAAGAGTGCAGTATATTAGTTAGAACATAGATGAAGTACCATGTACTGTAAGAGTACATCATTTAATTAATATCAGGAGTTACAGTGAATCACATACTATCTAGTACACTATCTACTCTCACATATTGATAACTGTATTTTTTAGTTTATTTTTTAGTTTGTAAATACAAATCTACATTTTTTTTCTTGATTCAGACAACAGCATGTTTTTTCAATGTACTGCAATGAGTACAATAGACGTAGACAGACCGTGACACTTCACTGAGGTAAAATTACACATTTATTTGGGCTTGTTTCTTCTTCTTCCCTACACATTCAGAAACCAAAGGTTAGTAGAGAGAATAACCTAGGTAATTAAACGATTAGACCTTACTGCGGGGTAAGTACTATAATCCTGTAGCGTCCCCAGCATGGAATGTAGCTCTAGGATCTGGAACAAGCAAGAGTGTTGGCCTACTGTAGCAAGGTAACACTTCATTTACAGCCAACATTCTCAAATGCTCCATTAACAATCAGTAAGGATAGAAATGGACTTTGCATCATAAAGTCTCTCTACTGTTGGGGATGACCACTTTTTTGATCAACAGTAGAGTTCAGTAATACTCTGTTTATGAGGCCAAAGGACTCCCATTTCGGATCATTAGTGATCTGCTAGTGGATCATTTATGAATGATGCTGTGAAATAGTGTTATCGCTACAATGTCATTTTATTTCAACTTAGAAATACAAGGCACATATCACAATGTTTATTTCAGTATACACAGTAATTGCCTGAAAATAAACAAGAAGAGAGATGCATAAGAATGAAATAATAATTTCATGCTTTTTTACCTCCAAAGCTTTCCGACATTTGGGAAAATGTCCATGAAAGAACAGACTGATTGAATGATCTTTATTTAGCTGCCTAATGGATCTACTCACGCCCAGGCAACATGCTTATTAACCTGGATCTCACAGATCTAACATCCACTATGGACGCCTAGCCTTCCATCTCTAACACGGTCAGAGCGTCTCTGAAGTGGTGATGAGTGAACATACTGAGACACAAGGCAAAGGGATGGGCAATGTGAATAGAAAGAGAAGGAATGTAGACTTTATCAGCAGCACATCTTGGAGTAAGATCTCCCTATATTCCTGCATGCAGCACCTAGATCAGTAGTTCTTTCCCAAATTGTTTAATTCTGTTGAGGTGTCATGTTCCCCCCCCCCCCCCCCAAGGAACAAAAGTAGCCTAATAGCATTAGTTTATGACCTTTTTACTGTTATTTATTAATACAGCACTGGTTAACATGTATTTTCTCTTGCAAAATCTCATCATAAAGGCAAGTAACAATGTCCAGACTTAAAGAACTCGACCCTGGTCAAAACCCCTACCTGAAACATATTCAACTC
The DNA here is from genome assembly GCF_021184085.1 of Oncorhynchus gorbuscha. Classification (NCBI taxonomy): domain Eukaryota; kingdom Metazoa; phylum Chordata; class Actinopteri; order Salmoniformes; family Salmonidae; genus Oncorhynchus; species Oncorhynchus gorbuscha. The sequence continues at coordinate 7,198,734 of NC_060197.1, read as the reverse complement.
CCTTGTAATAATCTGATCCCTCTACTTGCCTCAGCAGTAAAACCCTTTCAATAGGATATAATAGACTAGCCACCCCCTCTCCTCCTGTAACACCTCATCCAGAGATTATGTCAAAGGACAGGTACAGGGCTTCAGACCACGCCCATCCCTTTGTGTGACATGTCCTGAGGAACTCTGTAGGGAGAGAGAGAAGGGAGGGAGAGAACGTGTGTCTGATATAAGGAGAGAGAAGAATAGAAATGACTAAAAACACAGCAGATCAGTAGAATAGCGAAGGGAAAACACTCTTGAAAACTAAGTTAGTAGGTAGTCCCTATCTACAGTAGATACAACACAGAGTAGTCATCTTTCAGCGCAGTCACTGTCCCTTTTATAGTATCCTCTCCCCTTTCCAGAACCTCCTTCCCCACCCAATACCCCCCATAGGGATCAGTTCCTCAGGACACGTCGCGATAGCCCAGAGCGTGGCCCCAGCCCTCACACCCTCCCCTCGTGTCCTGCCCCAGGGAGCCCAAGCAGGATGAGACCCCCGAAGTGGACGTGTGGGAGATCCTGAAGTCGGCCAGGCCAGACCAGTACGAGAAGATCGCCTTTGAGTATGGCATAACAGACCTGCGGGGTCTGCTCAAGAGGTTGAAGAAGACCAAGAAAGAGGAGAAGAAGAGTGAAGGTGCTGAATTGAGTGTTTGTCCATGTGACTGTGTGTCACTGTTGGGATTATGATGCACTAATCTGTGATTTTTCAGGGAAAAGACACACATTTCACTGGTTTTCTATAGAATGAATAACCATTGTCATGGGATATTGTCTTTTTTGACAAAGCGTTTGCCAAGAAGTTGGATCCAGCATACCAGGCTGACAAAGGAGGGAAGATCCGCTTAGTGGTGGATCTTGCAGACCCCACAGTAGAGCTGAAATGGTACAAGAACGGCCAGGAGATCCGTCCAACTCCAAAGTATGTCAAGCTTTTTCTTCTTTCTCCATGTGTTAGTCTTCTGTATGTTTTTCTCAATTTCGTCTTCTCACAAATGAAAGGCCTTTTTGGGAGTTCCTCATAAAATGTGTTTCATTCGTGATTTGGTCCTCATTGCCAGTCCCCTGGCACTTGTAGTTTTTATATGTCCCTTGTCATGTCTCTCAGCATTGAAAAGCAATGGTTCACATGCTAGTGTTTCTGATAGTCTCACGGTGTACACAAGCAAGCAAGGACGCATACACCCAAACTTGCCCATCAAAACACACATTGTTTTACACCAATAATTGCTTTCACATAATGACACACACATACAGCCCTGTGTGACCCTGTTATGAACAGGGTCTACTGCCTCAGACCTTGTAAACCAGGGACAAGTCTGACCCTACATGCCCTTCACAGCCATACAGATCTCCCATTGTGCCCAGACACACACACAGCTACATGACCAGCCCAGATCTCTGTACTGTAAACCATTACCAGCTGATGCCCAGTGAACAAATAACATTCTCTCAACACTAATGTGGTGTTGATAAGATACCACCTGCATCTCACCAACGCATCAAGAACGTTATTTGTTTGCGGGTCAGTGCGTGGCACTGAGCTACATTTGGGTGGAAATGCACTGTTTGATGTTTTAAATAATGGTCCTTTGCTATTAACTACAGGTCCTTCTCTGTACAGGGAAATGGCTGTACCTTCTCCACAGGTCTTTAACTGACTCTGGCTTTGTAACAATCAATGGATGATCTATTATTTTGATAGCTGTGTACCCCACCAATGTTAGTGTACCATAAATATAATATGGCGTAGTTTAAGTGTATTGATCTTACCACATCGTTTTATCAACCTGTCAATAATGGGAATGTATAACGAAAAGTGACTATTTTCTTACCTCTCTCTGGAAATCATTTGTATAATTAAGTGATAATGCCCGAGAAGCCAGTGTTTGAGGATATATTAACACGGGTGTTGTGCAAACCATGCCAATATATCCTCCAAACACCGGCTTCGAGGGCATTATCACTTTTATACAATGGGTTACCAACCTATTCAAATAATGATTGACATAATTTCATTTTCATCATTATGTTGATGAATTTATTCATACTATTTCATCCTTCCACAATATATAATCCCAACACAAATCTAGGGTTGCTACCCAAGCCGGCTGGTCGTTCGTTCTATTGGTTCGGTTGCCAGAGACGCGACCCAGTTGATCGGTCTTTTTGTTCTGTATCTATGGACGTGACCCAGTTGTTTGTTCTAAATGTTCCATTGCCATACTGTCTGGCAACGTTCTTATCCCTTGCTTGCTAGCTAGCCAACTACGGCTAACTTACATTCACGTCAAACAGTGCAGCCAGAATAACATCAGAGTAGCTGCATTTGCATTTGTTTAAGTTGTTTTCTAGTGACATTTATTTGGATACATCCATAACACTGAGCTAATGAGGCACGATTTCGCCTGGCATTGAAAATGTGCTCTCTCGTCAGGACACTTGTTCAGAGGAGCTAGCCAACAACAGACTGCAAACTAGCTGCACTTCGTTGACATTTCTTTGTATACATCCATAAAAATTATGCCAGCTAATTCATGATTTCAACTGGCTAAGAAACGCTGCCTGCCTGTCTGTCTTGTCTCGACTCGTTCATTACTATGCGATAACTGTAGATTGTTTCAATATTCAAATTCTATGTCGCAAATGTCGGAGAGACAGTAAGATTTATACACATCTCTGCTGTTAAAAACTAAATGTTAGTCTAAAAGAAATGTGAGATAATGTCTAGATGTTTTTTATAGTGGAGATCAAGTTTATAAAGTGCCTGGCTGGGCTGATGAGACAGTGGATTGTGCAGTCAGATGTAACAGTTAACAAATTCCATCATATGAAACAAAATTCTCTGGTCTGATGAAACCAAGATTGAACTCTTTGGCCTGAATGCCAAGGCTGCAAGAAAAATACATATTTTCAACTTTGACTTTCACCCAAAAACAAACGCAGATTGGATGTCGGGCATAATCCTATTTTCAACATCTGTTCAACAACATTTTGCTAGGATAGCCCAATGTCAAAACACAGTTTGAACGTGTCCAAATCTATAACCAATATGCAGAAAACTTAAACATGAAATGTAGTAAAATGACAAACATGCCACAACAATAATCATATTTAGCCGTTGGTAACTTGTGGAATAGACACCGGCTGGAATTAGACCCACCCGTGTGTGTTAACAGTAGTTATACAATACTTTTGAAAGTTAATCTCATCACTCAATCTAACATCTGTATTACTCAATGTTACAAGACCTCTATGTAAATGTAATGTACCCTCAAAGTGTGTACTTAGATTCTAAAAAGGAAAGGGTCGATCTCAGGCTACTGTCAGTAGAGGTTGTTCAAAGCCAAGCCGAGTTAAAGCCATCTGAGAGGTTATTGCAGTTTTCTGTTCCCTGGTCTCCAGTGTTGTATTTCCCAGGATTCCCTGTTATGAAGATCTCTCGATCTCTCTCTCTCCCTCTCAATTTTTTGTAACACTATTGGCTGTTACAGCCCCCTCCTCTAGCCTTCTGTCCTACCTATCTGTCTGTCTGTCTGTCTGTCTGTCTGTCTGTCTGTCTGTCTGTCTGTCTGTCTGTCTGTCTGTCTGTCTGTCTGTCTGTCTGTCTGTCTGTCTGTCTGTCTGTGTGTCTGTGTGTCTGTGTGTCTGTGTGTCTGTGTGTCTGTGTGTCTGTGTGTCTGTGTGTCTGTCTCTGTGTCTGTCTGTCTCTGTGTCTGTCTGTCTCTGTGTCTGTCTGTCTCTGTGTCTGTCTGTCTCTGTGTCTGTCTGTCTCTGTCTGTCATGCCATGGTGCTCATCCTTTTTCTCTGCTATAACTACTTCTTCCTCTGGCTCCATTCCGGCTCCACTGCTGACCTTAAGTCAAAGGAAGTAAGTCCACCCGTCCTACATCCCTGACCTCTGGTGTGACCCCAACCCTCTGTCTACTCTATTCCTCTGGGTGTGCACTGACAACCCACGCTGATGCATGTTGGGATGTGTTTGTTTGTGAATGGGGGCGGGTCTCTGTATATGAATTTGGCTGTATATCTTCACATTACAATGACTTCAATGACAAAGGTTTTTGATTAATAAACTAGCACAACTTTTTATTCTTAAAAAAATAATAAAATACTACATCTATTTCTGCTTTTGGAAGACACAAGTAAGCAAAGGCAACTGTCTGTAGCTCAGTGGATGATATGAAGTCTTGAAATAATTGCCATTCACAAGCATATATGGTATACTATAACTTTATCTCCAAGCACATATAGTCACAGTATGTGGATATCCAGTGATTTGATTGATTGATGCACTTGCTGCATAGGTTTATCTTTGAGCAAAAGGGCACACAGCGGATCCTGGTCATCAACAACTGCGGCCTGAATGATGATGCTGCTTATTCCGTAGCTGCGGGAGAAGAGAAGTGCACCACAGAGCTGTTTGTCAAAGGTACCCCTCTCCATTCCATCATCCTTCTCTCTTCATTTTAATGTCTCTTTGAGGAATTAGTGGGGCCAGAATGTGGTCACTCCACAATTTCACACTCCACTGTTTGTAATTATATTGATGCCTGCCCCTCTATGATTTTATGATTTGTATCATACCTTTCTGCAGAGTTACCAGTGAAGATTACTAAAGAGATTGAGGCGGTGAAAACGACAGTGAACGAGAGGATTGAGTTGGAGTGTGAAGTGTCTGAAGAAGGAGCTCAAGTTAAATGGTAGGGCCATGTCAACTTATTGTGTGTGTGTGTTTTTCCCTTTGTGTGTGTGTATGCTTGTGTATTTTTCCCATATGTGTGTGTGTGTGTGTGTGTGTGTGTGTGTGTGTGTGTGTGTGTGTGTGTGTGTGTGTGTGTGTGTGTGTGTGTGTGTGTGTGTGTGTGTGTGTGTGTGTGTGTGTGTGTGTGTGTGTGTGTGTGTGTGTGTGTGTGTGTTTTTTTCCCTTGTGTCCTTTGTGTGTGTGAGTGCCTCTGAGCCTCTAACCTTTTGTCTTACCCCTCAGGTGTAAGAATGGCGTGGAGGTACCGACCGGGCCCCGGTCACGCTACCGTGTCAAGTCTGACGGGCTGAAACACTGGCTAATCATTGACGATGCCTCAAAGGAGGACACTGGAACATTCTCCCTAATGGCCTCTGGGGGCACCTCTGAAGCCAAAGTCCAGGTTGAATGTGTGTATTTCACTTCCCTCTCTTTTCGTCACACTTTCTCTCTTACGTAGAAACTGTAGATCAACTATATTGATGACTATTTTTACTTTTTTCTATCCTCTTTCTTTCTGTTCTTCCCTTCATCAGTGAAGCCACTGAAGATTATTCAGGATTTGCAGGACATGACAGTGCTTTTGGGCCAGCCACTGAAGATGCACTGTGAGATTTTCCCTGGGAATGTTCCAGGTCGCTGGTACAGGAACGGACAGTTGATCCAGTCCAACGACCGCATCAACATCCTGCAAAGAGCCAAGTACGTCACCTCCCTCCCACTTGCCCATCTCCTCAGCCAAATCATGATTCATCATTAGGCCCATGTAACCTGAGCAAGAAAAACTCAGGGTCTTAGCCTTTCCGTCTGTCCTCCTGCTGGTCTCTAGTGTCTTTTTCATATTGATTAAGCTGTCTTCTCAGGAGCAAGCCTACAGTATTCACTTGTTTTCTTGTTTTGACAGGAACCACCGATTAGAAATTGTGAACAGCACCCTGCACGATGCCGGGGATTATACCTTTGTGCCAGAGGGATACTCTCAGAGCCTCTGTGCCAAAATTCATATCGTTGGTACAGTAATTTTAATGATACAAAACCATCCGTGGGTTGATAGGAATATTATAGAGCACTTACATGTTTTCTTCCTTGTCCTGTTCCTACAGATCCTCCCAGGGTGCACCTGGAGAGCTTGAACTTCCCTGACAACACAGTGACCATTGTGGCAGGAAATAAACTCCGTGTGGAGATCCCCATCAGTGGAGAACCAGCACCCAGAGTGGTGTGGATGAAGGGAGAGAGGGTGAGTGCTGACCTGGGTCGAAATAGGCTTCATTGTGCTTAATTGTTGTCGGAAGTAAAGTATACAGTCGTGGCCAAAAGTCTTGAGAATGACACAAATATACATTTTCACAAAGTCTGCTTCCTCAGTGTCTTTAGATATTTTTGTTAGGTGTTACTATGGAATACTGAAGTATAATTACAAAGGCTTTTATTACAATTGTCAATTACAAGCGTCAAATGCTTTTATTACAATTGTCAATTGACAATTACAACAAACTGTTTTGTTCCCCGAGCCACTTACTTATCACTTTTGCCTTATGGCAAGGTGCTCCATCATGTTGAAAAAGGCATTGTTCGTCACCAAACTGTTCCTGGATGGTTGGGAGAAGTTGCTCTCGGAGGATGTGTTGGTACCATTCTTTATTCATGGCTGTGTTCTTAGGCAAAATTGTGAGTGAGCCCACTCCCTTGGCTGAGTAGCAACCCCACACATGAATGGTCTCAGGATGCTTTACTGTTGGTTGGCATGACACAGGACTGATGTTAGCGCTCACCTTGGTCTTCTCCGGACAAGCTTTTTTCTGGATGCGCCAAACAATCGGAAAGGGGATTCATCAGAGAAAATGACTTTACCCCAGTCCTGCAATCTTACCGGCAGCAATATCCTTGCCTGTGAAGACCTTTTTGTGCAAAGCAATGATGACGGCATGTGTTTCCTTGCAGGTAACCATGGTTGACAGAGGAAGAACAATGATTCCAAGCACCACTTTTTGAAGCTTCCAGTCTGTTATTCAAACTCAATCAGCATGACAGAGTGATCTCCAGCCTTGTCCTCGTCAACACTTACACCTGTGTTAACGAGAGAATCACTGACATGATGTCAGCTGGTCCTTTTGTGGCAGGGCTGAAATGCAGTGGAAATGTTTTTTGGGGATTCAGTTCATTTGCATGGCAAAGAGGGACTGCAATTAATTGCAATTCATCTGATCACTCTTCATAACATTTTGAAGTATATGCAAATTGCCATCATACAAACTGAGGCAGCAGACTTTGTGAAAATTTATATTTGTGTCATTCTGAAAACTTTTGGCCACGACTGTACATACTGAATGTATGGGTACAGTACAATCTACTATTTGCCATCATAGGTAATCCTTGACTCTGGCCACCGTGTGCGAGCTGAAACCTTTCCAGATCACACCAGTCTTACCATCGACATCGCAGAAAAGGAAGACACAGGAAACTACAAGATAGTCCTGCAGAATGAGGCTGGGGAAGCAGGGGCTAGTGTCAAAGTCAAGGTGGTGGATATCCCAGACCCTCCTGAAGTTCCCCTAGTCACGGAGGTGGGAGGAGACTGGTGCTCTATGACATGGGAACCCCCGATCTATGACGGAGGCTCACCCATCTTAGGTAGGTCTGTGTGGGTGGTTTTATGCTAACAAGTTGGATATTCTGGTGTGTGTATGTGATATAGAACTATTCTTTTCCCCAAAGGCTACTTCATCGAAAGGAAGAAGAAGCAGAGTTCCAGATGGATGAGGCTGAACTTTGACCTGAACAAAGAGACCACATTTGAGCCTAAAAAGATGATTGAGGGTGTCCCATACGAGGTGCGCGTCTTTGCTGTGAATGCCATCGGTGTGTCCAAACCCAGCGAGCCATCCAAAGCCTTTGTGCCCCTGGGTGAGTTCTGAGTACGCAATGTTCGCTTGGCAATGTAAATCTTTGTGACAAAGCCAGTGAGATGACACTTACAGTACAAAGGCGTTATCCTCTTATGTAAGCCAATACAGTTTATCCTGTGGTTATATCATATCACGATAGTGGGAGAAAAATGAAATACTGTATGATAGTGCAGGCCATTGCGTGGTCTGCCCTTCCCCTTTAAAACTGTTCCTCTGATACCCCACTATTCCAAGCATTCCGCATTCTGACTGTGACCTCCACTGGACGTGGCCGGGGCTTTAGGAGATATTAAATATGTCTTTATAATGGCTGCCAAATCATCTAGGGCTTATAGGTTTAGGAGATCAGCCTCCCACAGGGTTCAATAGGAGTTAAACTTGATGCAGAATGTAAGAATAGACGTTAAGAGCCGCCCCTAATGAGATCTGATGAACAGATTGATGGCATACCAGTGCCAGCTAGTGAGTGGGTGTCCCACTCACATGGGCATGGAGGTGTTTCTTAGGTATACTACATTGTATGCGTCATACTGTTCTTATGGCAATTGGATATCCACTTTTGATAAGGCATGAAACATACTATACATGCAAGGAAATGTTTGAGTGACGTTCAACCTTTGTAACACTCTCACACTCACTCAGCTGTGACCAGCGAGCCCACCATGCTGGTGGTGGATGATGTCACAGACACCACGGTGACCATGAAGTGGCGTCCCCCAGACACCATTGGAGCTGCAGGCTTAGACGGCTACCTGGTGGAGTATTGCATCGAAGGAAGTAAGAAGCATTCGATTGACATGTCTCCATCGACAAATAGACTTTGTCTTTTATAACTAGAACCCACTTGACTTTTCATGATCAGGAGAAACGCCTGACTTGTTAATAAGTATTACCTGCTGTGTTAAGTCTATGGACATGTTCTCCGCAGCTGATGACTGGAGAGTAACCAATAAGGAGCTGACAGAGAAGACTAAGTACACCATCACTGGCCTCCCTCCAGAGGCTAAGATCCTGGTAAGGGTAAGGGCCATCAATGCTGCCGGCGCCAGCACTCCCAGAACACTTCAGCACTCTATCCTGGTCAAAGAGGTCAACGGTAAGTCCTAGCCACTCTCCACTTCTCTTTTTGATGTCTGTATGTATTATTTATTAGCAAGGCTTAAGCAACAGGGCTAGGAACATGACATTTGAAGTCCAAAGGACAGGTGTTCATGAAAGATTTACAGTGCCTTCGGAATGTATTCAGACCCCTTGACGTTTTCCACATTTTGTTATACGTTGCATCCTTATTCTAAAATGGATTTTAAAAATCAACGATCTATACAGAATATCCCACAATGACAAAGTGAAAACAAGTTTTTTTTTTTATGTGCAAATGTATTAATATAAAAAAACAGAAATACCTTATTTGCATAAGTATTCAGACCCTTTGCTATGAGACTCGAATTGAGCTCAGGTGCAGCCTGTTTCCATTGATCATCCTTGAGATGTTTATACAACTAGATTGGAGTCCACCTGTGGTAAGTTCAATTGATTGGACATGATTTGGAAAGGCACCCATCTGTTTATATAAGGTCCCACAGTTGACAGTGCATGTCATGGCAAAAACCAAGCCATGAGGTCAATGAATTGTCCGTAGAGCTCCGAGACAGGATTGTGTTGAAGTACAGATCTGGGGATGGGTACCAAAAAATGTCTGCAGCATTGAAAGTCCCCAAGAACACAGTGGCCTCCATCATTCTTAAATGGAAGAAATTTGCAACCACCAAGACTTTTCCTAAAGCTGGCCGCCCGGCCAAACTGAGCAATCAGGGGAGAAGGGCCTTGGTCAAGATGGTGACCAAGAACCTGATGGTCACTCTGGCAGAGCTCTAGTTCCTCTGTGGAGATGGGAGAACATTCCAGAAGGACATCCATCTCTGCAGCACTCCACAAATCAGGCCTTTGTGGTTAAGTGGCCAGACGGAAGCCACTACTCAGTAGAAGGCACATAACAGCCCGCTCTGAGTTTGCCAAAAGGCACCTAACGACTCTCAGACCACGAGAAACAAGATTATCTGGTCTAATGAAACCAAGAGTGAACTCTTTGGCTTGAATGCTAAGTGTCACGTCTGGAGGAAACCTGGCACCATCCTTACGGTGTAGCATGGTGGTGGCAGCATCATGCTGTGGGGATGTTTTTCAGAAGCAGGGACTGGGAGACAAGTCAGGATCGAGGTAAAGATGAACAGAGCAAAGTACAGAGAGCTCCTTGATGTAAACCTGCTCCAGAGCACCGAAGACCTCAGACTGTGGCGAAATGTCACCTTCCAACAGGACAACAACCTGAAAATAGCTGTACAGCAACCTTTCCCATCCAACCTGACAGAGCTTGAGAGGATTTGCAGAGAAAAATGGGCGGAACTCCCCATATACAGATGTTCCAAGCTTGTAGTGTCATACTCAAGAAGACTCAATGCTGTAATCGCTGCAAACAAAGTACTGAGTAGAGGGTCTGAATACTTATGTAAATGTAATATTTCAGATTTATTTTTATAAATAAGCAACAAATTCTGAACCTGTTTTTGCTTTGTCATTATGGGGTATTGTGAGTAGATTGATGAGGATTAAAAAAAAATCAATCCATTTTAGAATAAGGCTGTAACGTAAAAGAAAATGTGGAAAGTCAATGGGTCTGAAATAATTTCTGAAGGCACTGTAGATAAAAAATAGAAAGTATAATTTTCTTTAACGGAAATCACATTCCATCCACTTATCTGACCTGTCCTCTTCCCAGAACCACCTAAGATCCGCATCCCCCGTCACTTGAAGCAGACGTACACTCGTAAAGTCGGAGAAGCCGTCAATCTCGTTATTCCATTCATGGTAAGGCAATAACAGAAAATGGCTGAACCACCTCCAGTAAAAGCCCTTTAGTAAATCATATTTAGTTAGATTCATGCTCCTATGCGATATGTGACATGTAGGGAAAGCCCAGGCCAAAGGTGAGCTGGCTGAAGGAGGGTCAGACAGTGGACCCCACGCAGGTCACTATCCGCAACACAGACTGTGACAGTATCATCTTCATCCGCAAAGCAGAGAGGAAGCACTCTGGGAAGTACGATATGAAGGTGGAGGTGGAGAACCACGTGGACACGGCCATCGTAGACATCCAGATAGTAGGTGGGTCAAAGGACACTGACAGGAAGGATATCCTGATCTCACTTACAGATAAAGTTGTTTAGACATAGATCAATTAAGCACTAAGCATCAGTCATTTTTACAGATTTAATCAAATAGGAAGTAGAAAAAAATACTATAAGAAGGAAAGATCTCATAGTAAAGAGTTGATCGAGTTGAATGTTTTTAGTGTTGTTCTGCCCTTTATTCCCTTTCAAATTTTTCACAGCAGCTCATGTCTAGAACATGCCAATACTGATGTTAATGATGTTAACGGATTCATCTCTCCACTCAGACCTCCCAGGGCCTCCACAGTGTGTGAAGATAGATGAGGTCTGGGGGGGAAACGTGGCTCTGGACTGGACCCCTCCAAAGGACAATGGCAACGCCGCCATTACAGGCTACACCATCCAGAAAGCAGACAAGAAGACCATGGTATGAGTCTGCCGAATGCATCACTTAGTACTGTACTGTATGGAATCAGTATGAGGGAGAGATTTACCTCTGTGTGTACTCTGCATATGGAATCCAGGTGTTTGTGCTAATCAATGTTATCCCCTGCATGTTTAAACTAATCTGCTTTCTGTGTGACAGGAGTGGTACACGTGTATTGAGCACTACCACCGCACCTGCATCACCATCACCGAGCTGGTGGTGGGGAACGAGTACTACTTCAGAATCTACTCTGAGAACATGGTGGGTCTGAGCGAGGGTGCCACCCAGACCAAGGACAGCGCCCTCATTGTTAAAGAAGGTATGTGTGAGCTCCTCTGTGGGGGGGGGGATACCGTATGGAGAGCAATGAAAAATATGACCCGTACGTCATCCCCCTCTACTTTCTAATATTATGAACCAACACATTCGAAAAGCAGTCCAGCCCCCCATGAACCTCAGTCACCTTTTGTCACAAAAGGTAACGATACAGTGATAAAATATACATTTTTACAGAATTGAGAGATTCATTCAGAGATGGCGTATACACTACATATCATGTTTCATTGTACTGTACTGTTAATGCGGATGTTGCTGTTTCTGACCACAGATGATGAATTCAAATACTGTCTCTCCTTCAATCATGATCACAAGGGAAATTCCCCCATGATACAGCTCAGCGCCTGTATCATGTACAACCCCATTCTTCCTCCCTTCCTCCCTCTGCAGGCATGCAACTGAAGAACCCAGAGTACATCGACCACGACTTCAAAGAGCCTCCCAAGTTCACCCAGCCCCTCATCAACACCTTTGCCATCGCTGGTTACAATGCCACCCTCAACTGCAGCGTCCGTGCCAACCCACGGGTAGGTGTAGCCCGGGTCCCAGATCTGTTTGTGCTGTCTTGCCAACTCCATTTCAGCAATTGGAGTTCGCAAGACGGCACAACAGATCTGGGACTGTAGGGTAGGTGTGGACTGTACTTAGACAGTGCCTACACCAACCCTCTGGGAATGTTCTGTCCAGCTAAACTCCTGGACATGGTTGTGGTATCATTGCTGCTGATGTTCAGTCTTGCCTATTAATTAGTGATTGATTCAGACATGGGAAACCAAGTATGTCTTCTCTATTGACTCTGGCCAATCAATGACATGAATTGATGAATTAGGAGCCAACCCCAAAGACTGTGCAGCCTTGAAGCCCTGAGGCTGGGACTTCCAATGCCCTGGCCTAGTGGGTCATCTTAGGCCTTTAGGCAGCCTGTTCCCCATACCCCTTCGGCCTGTTCCCCATACCCCTCCAGTCTGTTCCCCATACCCCTCCGGCCTGTTCCCCATACCCCCCCGGCCTGTTCCCCATACCCCTCCGGCCTGTTCCCCATACCCCTCCGGCCTGTTCCCCATACCCCTCCGGCCTGTTCCCCATACCCCTCCGGCCTGTTCCCCATACCCCTCCGGCCTGTTCCCGATACCCCTCCGGCCTGTTCCCCATACCCCTCCGGCCTGTTCCCCATACCCCTCCGGCCTGTTCCCCATACCCCTCCAGTCTGTTCCCCATACCCCTCCAGCCTGTTCCCCATACCCCTCCAGGATGGACCAGGTCCAAATGGTCCAGGCCCCCAAGCTGTATACTGAAAGCTTTACACCTGCAGCCTGCTCTTCCTGACCGCCTCTCAATCACAGCAGCCTTTACACCTGACAGCTATCCTCTCTCTAACAACACATCTCTAGTCAGCTGCCTGAAGTTTTTTTGTTCAGAGGTTAAAAAACGGATTAAATAAACAGACAGAGGACATTTTTTTAACACATGTGCCTTATTACCATGGGCACTATGTAAAATATAAGCGTTTATCTGATTAATGCACTCTTGGTTATAAGATATGACTGTTCATACACTATTCTGATTAGGTTATCTCTAACTTGAACAGTGTATTGGCCCTCTCACTGAGAAAATAATGCAAATCCACAGACCAGTAAAACATTGCCATGTATTGAATGCTTTTGAAATAATGTACTACAACATATTGAGTTGACAAATGTTTTAATGATACAGTAGCGATGCCTTTTATACTACTTGATAAACATTATGGGGAGTAACTTGCGAAACATCCCTGACTTAATTGAGTATTGATATTTTAGAGGCTTCTCTGGGAAACGGGCTAACCTTCTCTGTTTTTGACTTCAGCCCAAAGTGATTTGGATGAAGAATAAGATAGCCATCATTGACGACCCACGCTACCGCATGTTTAGCAACCAAGGGGTCTGCACCCTGGAGATCCGGAAACCCAGTCCCTACGATGGGGGCATGTACTCCTGCAAGGCCATTAATGACCTGGGTGATGCACTAGTGGAGTGTAAGCTGGAGGTTAAAGGTCAGTTTTGGCTGGAGGGGTACCTGGTAACCTGCGGTGTATGTTATCCACCTGTGTACAGTGTTAGGTGTCTAGACTCTATTGTGATGTAGATCAGTACATAGTTTGTTTCAGTGACTACACCACCAGGAGCCCGTCCATATCAGCTGTGGTCCTGTAAGTATTCGCGGGAACATATATCGTAGATGATATATGCTTATATTGTCATATATAACATCCATCACCCCTGCTACTCCAATGAGGAACAATGTATTACATCATGTGGCTGAACTCAATCAATGCATTTCCTTCTCATTTTAGACTATTTTGAACACGTTCATCCAGTTACAGGTGTTCATACAAGACTTCAGTAATGTCACTTGTGTTCAGCCGAATCCTGTACATCCCACTACCACTGTTTAATTTCCTACCACAACTTCAAAGTCACAACGTCAAATGTAGCATGCTTCACCAATACAGCATGGTTCAATTCTTCCTAAGCGACATCATACACCAACACCTCATAACTCAAACACACGTCAATACATATTGTTCTAGATGTAGTTCCCTTGTTAGATGAATAGTATCTTGTGGCTCCATGTTTTAGTGTTTCTCCTCAACAGATGGTGATGTTCCTTCAATTGCGTGTTTAACTCCTCATATAAAATGAGTTCAATAACTGACCAGTATTCCCTGGAGAACACATAACTCCCCCATGTAAACATTTGGATAACCCCTCTTCTCTTCTCTCCCCCCAGTCCCCACTCAGGATTAATGAATGTATGTTCTCATCCAAGGTAAGCTTTCATATGGTTTTGGCATATGAAGCTTATGTCATTCATTCTGCATCTGTCAAATGCCAATAATACAGCTTTTCTCAGCAGTACTAGGTGGTCTATTTAAGTTTACACCCACCCGTCTGAAAGAGTACCAAGAGAAGGAATGCAAGAGTTCAGGGCTTGCCTGCTTTAGTCCAAATGGATGTGTGATATGTACAGTAACATAATAGATTATTGTGTATGTGGCTCTAGACACTTTATGGGCAGTGTTCATTGGAGCCAGTTACTTTCCAATAACACTCTATCGATTGCTGTCTATGGTGGCTGTCTAAAGTCAAGCGTACCCCTAACATTTCAGAAGTCTATTTTAACGGTTGGTGTGACTTGACTGCTTGTATGACCTGTGTTTCCCTGGTAACCGTGTCTGTTCCTTATCTAACATATGCCACACACAAAAGGTGAGTAACCATCAAACTAGTGCAAATGGCCTGATTGTGACATCAGAGTAAATACCAACATCTGCAGAGCATGGCTCTTTATTGAAGATTAAAGGTTGACATTATGTTTACAGTATTTTCCAGAAGTCGTTACTCCAGGATGATGTTCTGTACATACGTGTTATGATATTTACTGGGGTGATAAGATAAAAATTCATACATAGATCACTTTCTGCTGATTAATACATAGATGATATATCTATAGTAGGCCTATATTTGACACAATAGGCCTAGGCAGATATATATTTACTCACAGACGCAAAAGTGACGTCTTGCACCTTCCCTTTACTGACACTCTCTATTTTCTCTCCTCTCACTGCTGTCCACTTTGGTATCTCTTCTTTTTTGTACTGTATTGTGTTTCTCTTCTGTTTCTTTGTTGCAGACTCTCCCTCTTTTCGCTGTTTCAGTGTCTGTTTCAATGTTGCACACTGACCCTTCACTTTTGCCTATTATGATCTTCTCTCTGTTAAAAATGGATAGTCTTCTCTCTCTCTCTTTCACTTTCTCTCTATACCTCCTAACAACAAATTGAGTGTCTCTCCTTTCTCCCCCAGGGGGCTTTACCTTCTCTGAGCTCATGCAGCGTGGAGTGCCTTTACACCTGATCGATAAGTACATGAGCGAGACCAAGGCCGTGGAGCAGCCAGAGAAGTAGTCGGACTGAGCAACCGCTGATACGCCTAGGCTGCCCGGAACCTGTCGTCACACCACTAGTGATCTGCCTCTCACCAGCAGTCGAGGGAGGGGCTGGAGGGGGAGGGAGGGTTGTACTGTGTGCGGGTATGGAGCTAGTTACCAAAGAAGAAGTCAATTCATCACCAGCTTTGTGTCATCTCCTAGTATTAAAAAGGCTCTGTTTAAGCTCAGTTGCATGTTGGCAGTGTTTTGGCTGTAGCTTTTTATTTTAGATGAGTAGTGCGGGAATGTATGGTAGGACGAACTGTAATTTCCACCTATGTGAACATGTTTTGTCTCTGTTGGGATGGGAACTGTGTTTGGGGGAGGGGGCGAATGTTGAAATGTATAAACAATATGGCTTGATGTCTGTAATGCAATGTCTTGTGATTAAAGATTTAACTTCCGAAGATACAAATATTAAAACATTTCTGATCAGGTGATTTGCAATGAGAATTTACATTATTTCATCAGTCCCTTTAAAATGCTTCACATTAAGATTTTCTGATTTCATTTTATGTTCTTGGAGTATGAAAAGTATAGTTGTCTGACTAATGTTGAGATTTATGCTTTCAAACAGACCGTTATCCATCTTTTTCTTTAAGCTTTACACTGCATGACACATTGTGCTTTCTGTGCTCATACTGTACTTCAAGCTTGACTGTATTCTTAGCCGTCAGGCCATCTGCGCATGTTTTAATCTTCAATTTGTAATGTATGACTCTTAGAATAAAATAAAAACATGTAACATATCATCCTTTATGTGTAAATAAATACTTTCAAAAAAAGGTTTATACAGTACATAATAGGAAAAAAATACTTCAAGATGCTTAAAGAACACGCTGTATTCACTTCAGAGCGCACTCAGAAATATTGCAACTACAGAATAAAATGTTACGTTCAATGGAGCCATGAAGCTGTAGAAACCTACTGCAGTTGTAGTTCACTGCTCCTAGCGGTCAATGGACTACATTTCATTTGAAATTCCCGGCCTCAATTCCCTTCCGGAGACTTGCTTCCTGCTGAAACGCAATTCTCGATCACAAACGGAAAAATGATCGACATTCATGGTTCCGCTCTAGAAAAATGACTGTTCACACGTAACTGTCAAATGAACAAGTATTTTCTGTTTGGTCGTGAGAAGATATCAGTGCCTGAAACACACAAGAACGTCAAGAGTATCGCTGGGTGATAGGCTACTTTTCGTAGCGCCGAAGCTGGAAACAATGCCACATTTCTTGTGGCCAGAGCCGCTGTCAGCCGCACAACTCAAGCGGCTAGAGGAGCACAAATATAGCGCTTCGGGTCGATCCCTTTTCGAACCTCCTTGTCAGATATATTGGAATTGGCTGGTCCAACAAATTCCAACTTGGGTAGCGCCTAATACTCTGACTATAATTGGACTGGTAATAAATATAGTCACAACTGTAGTGTTGGTGTTTTACTGTCCAACGGCAACAGAGGAGGTAGGTGCTTTGCGACCTTGGGGGGGGAGAAACTTTCGAGTAGCCATGTAGCAACACCCCATGACAGCATTGCAACTCTCTGAGATAATGTGTAACATTGTTGCAACTCGAATACATTTAAAGCGCTGTTGTTACTTTGCAACCGGAACTTGTTCTCAACTGGCCTACCTGGTTAAATAAAGGTTAGAAAATTAAAACTGCTCAAAGCAACAGCATATTGGGTGGAAAATGTGCACAGTCCACTAATATTTTGTTCCTCGAAAGTTTGTCTAATAGCCTATTATTGTTGTCTTTGTCAGAGTTGCCACCATGTTTGCTCAGCCACTCATAAATCAAGTGAATAGTAATTTAAGGTAACTGGGAGTAAGTGTGGCTGAATGTTTATTCAAGAAAAGGTAAAGTTAATATTACTTTATTTGTCGCAAGTTTGTTTGGATCGTGTAAATTAAGCAAATACAGTTGAAGTCGGAAGTTTACATACACTTAGGTTGTAGTCATTAAAACTCGTTTTTCAACCTCTCCACAAATTTCTTGTTCACCAGCTATGGTTTTGGCCATTCGGTTGGGACATCTACATTGTAATTTTTCCAACAATTGTTTACAGACAGATTATTTCACTTGTAATTAACTGTATCACAATTCCAGTGGGTCAGAAGTTTACATACACTAAATTGACTGTGGCTTGGAAAATTCCAGAAAATTGTCATGGCTTTAGAAGATTCTGATAGGCTAATTGACATCATTTGAGTTAATTGGAGGTGTACCTGTGGATGTATTTCAAGGCCTACAGTCAAACTCATTTCCTCTTTGCTTGACTTCATGGGAAAGTCAAAATGAATCAGCCAAGACCTCAGAATAAAAGGTAGACCACAAGTCTGGTTCATCCTTGGGAGCAATTTCCAAACGCCTGAAGGTAACCTGTTCATCTGTACAAACAATAGTACGCAAGTATAAACACCATGGGGCCGCTCAGGAAGGAGACGCGTTCTGTCTCCTTGAGATGAACGTACTTTGGTGCGAGAAGTACAAATCTATCCCAGAACAACAGCTAAGGTTCTTGTGAAGATGCTGGAGGAAACGGGTACAAAAGTATCTAAATCGACAGTAAAAACGAGTCCTATATCGACACAACCTGAAAGGCCGCTCAGCAAGGAAGAAGCCCCTGCTCCAAAACTGCCATTAAAAAAGCCAGACTATGGTTTGCAACTGCAAACTGGGACAAAGATTGTACTTATTGGAGAAATTTCATCTGGTCTGATGAAACAAAAATAGAACTGTTTGGCCATAATGACCATTGTTATGTTTGGAGGAAAAAGAGGGAGGCTTGCAAGCCGAAGAACACCATCCCAACCATGAAGCACAGGGATGGCAGCATCATGTTGTGGGGGTGCTTTGCTGCAGGAGGGACTGGTGCACTTCACAAAGTAGGTGGCATCATGAGGAGGGGAAAATTGTGGATATATTGAAGCAACATCTCAAGACATCAGTCAGGAAGTTAAAGCTTGGTCGCAAATGGGTCTTCCAAATGGACAATGAGCACAAGCATACTTCCAAAGTTGTGGCACAATTGCTTAAGGACAACAAAGTCAAGGTATTGGAGTGGCCATCACAACACCCTGACCTCAATCCCATAGAACATTTGTGGGTAGAACTGATAAGCGTGAGCGAGCAAGGAGACCTACAAACCTGACTCCGTTACACCAGCTCTGTCAGGAGGAATGGGCCAAAATTCACCCAACTTATTGTGGGAAGCTTGTAGAAGGCTACCTGAAACGTCTGACCCAAGTAAAACAATTTTAAAGGCAATGCTACCAAATGCTAATTGAGTGTAAGTACACTTCTGACCCACTGGGAATGTGATGAAAGAAATAAAAGCTGAAATTAGTCACTCTCCACTATTCTGACATTTCACATTCTTAAAATAATGTGGTGATCCTAACTGACCTAAGACAGGGCATTTCTACTAGGATTAAATGTTGAATTGTGAAAAACTTGAGTTTAAATGTATTTTGCTAAGGTGTCTGTGAACTTCAGACTTCACCTGTAGATAACAATAGGCATACAACTTCAACCATAGTCAGCAAATCATTAACATGTCGAATACCTAGGTTTTAACCCTGCCACGTGTTCATACTATGACATGTCATCCGCTTAGGTTGATTCCCTGAAGAGAGAGAGAGAGAGAGGGAGAGAGGGTGTGTGAACCTACCCCTTTGGCTATTTGGCTTCTTTTCCTTCCTTTGTATAGCTTGTGTTCAGGCACGTGCCTGTCAGGTATTCAGAGATGTTACAATATGTTTATTGGTTCTACACCTTTGTCCACCCATCCCACAGTACAGATTGGAATCTCACCACTGACACAAAGTCCAGATTCCATTAAGCTCCAGGCAGGTTTGTGCAGCAGACAATTCAACAAGCACATTTTATATGCCGCACAAGCTGTTGTGTCAATGCAGCCATGGACTCTCATGTAACCTGTCGCCATCTGCAATCTGTATGTACAGTACAGCTTTGAATAACTAGATAAAAGGGCTACCTGGCCTTGACATAAGCTGCAGCATACAGTGCTGTCACTAACCAACTGAAAATATGCCAAGGGTCATCCTGTATGCCTATACTTAATACAAAACTTGTCTGAGAGCCATGGAACTAAGATGACCTGTACACAGAAAGGGCTTGTTAGGGCAGGGGTTACTGAAGAGCAGTGTGTTGTTGGTAGAGGAAGGGACTGGAAAATAGCAGGATATCTAGAAAGAGAAAAAACACTACTGTAAAAATAGTTGTGGTGGACAAACCAATGGGACAAGCACACAGTTAGGCCAATACAGTAGTGTTGTGTTGAGAGTACACAGTTGGGCAAGTACTGTGCAGAGAGAACACAGTTGTGCAGAGAGAAGAGTTAGGCCAGTACAGTACATTGCAACTGGTGGGCCTGGGCCCAACTACTGGAAAGCCTGGCCCATCGAATCAGATTGGGGAACAATTTTTAAAAATAATTATACCCTCTTACATGTCAGTGTTCCAAACGGGACATTATTTGTCTTTTTACCTAAACATGCAAACACCATCAGATAGAATTCATAGCAAGCAGTGCACTGGAATGGCATTTAGATTAAGTGGAATGACATTCTCTCATGGGATGGGTGGTCAGAAATCACTAACTGAAAGCCACACTCTCAATAAGCCATGAATATGACTGCATTAAGGCCTATGTCACTGTGCTTATATGGCTATACAGTGCATTTGGAAAGTATTCAGACCCCTTGACTTTTCCACACTTTCTAAAATGTATTAACACTTTTTCTCATCGATCTACACACAATAACCCATAATGACAAAGCAAAAACAGATTTTTAGAAATGCTTGCACATTTCTATAAAAAACTAAAAACAGAAATTGTATTATTTACATAACTATTCAGACCCTTTGCTGTGAGACTCGAAATTGAGCTCCGGTGCATCCTGTTTCCATTGATCATCCTTGAGATATTTCTTCAACTTGATTGGACTTGATTCTTCAACTTGATTGGACACCTGTGGTAAATTCAATTGATTGGACATGATTTGGAAAGGCACACACCTGCATGTCAGAGCAAAAACCAAGCCATGAGGTCGAAGGAATTGTCCGTAGAGCTCCACGACAGGATTGTGTCTCGGCACAGATCTGGGGAAGGGTACCAAAACATTTCTGCAGCATTGAAGGTCCCCTAGAACACAGTGGCCTCCATCATTCTTAAATGGAAGAAGTTTGGAACCACCAAGACTCTTCCTAGAGCTCCAGAGTACCTCCGTGGAGATGGGAGAACCTTCCAGAAGGACATCCATCTCTGCAGCACTCCACCAATCAGGCTTTTATGGTAGAGTGGCCAGACGGAAGCCACTTCCTCAGTAGAAGGCACATGATAGCACACTTGGAGTTTGTCAAAAGGCACCAATAGGACACTCAGTTCATGAGAAACAAGATTCTCTGGTCTGATGAAACCAAGATTGAACTCTGGCCTGAATGCCAAGCATCACGTCTGGATGAAACTCTGGCACCATCCCTACAGTGAATCATGCATGGTGGCAGCTGTGGGGATAAAAACATTTTGCGGCAGGGACTGGAAGACTGGTCAGGATCGAGGCAAAGATGAGCGGGCAAAGTACAGAGAGATCCTTTATGAAAACCTGCTCCGGACCGCAGACTGGGGCGAAGGTTCACCTTCCAACAGGACAACGACCCTAAGCACACAGCCAAGACAACGTAGGAGTGGCTTCGGGACAAGTCTCAATGTCCTTGAGTGGCCCAGCCAGAGCCCGAACTTTACCCGATCGAACATCTCTGGAGAGACCTGAAAATAGCTGTGCAGCAACGCTCCCCATCCAACCTGAGTGCTTGAGAGGATCTTCAGAGAAGAATGGGAGAAACTCCCCAAATACACCATGCCACTGCCACCTTTATTTGTTCATTTAGGAAACAACACCGCACATAGTCCAGTGGCTTTTATCACAGTCAACACACCTATATTTTATCTTTAATTAACTTAACAAATACTACATTCTCTGAGTCTCATGGCAAAATGTGTAGAATAGCATGGTGCTTCAAAACAGCACATTTTCCTCTGCCCCATGGAAAAATGTGTAGAATTGCAGGAAATGTGCTTTAAAACAGCAGTTTTCTCTTTGCCCCATGGTAACATTTTATAGAATTTTATTTTGATTTATTTAGGAAAACGGCTGTCTTTATTTATAGAAGAACAATTGTCCCACCCAAATTTCTTGGGGCTCACCCACCAACAAATTTCTGGACTACTCGTACATTGTTGTATGGAGAGATGATAAACACTGATTGTTGGCTCACCCCTAATGTCCAGAAAGCTGGTAATACTTCAAGTCCCAGTGTTAGGAACTTACCCAGTCATCTACTTTCCTTTACCATACCTTCACTTTTTTTTCTTTCACACTCACGTGTGTGTGGTGGGGATTGGGAGGGTCATTCAAATTAATGTCATTGAAATATTTATTTATTGCATTATCAGGGAAGATGTGTGCAAAGAGAGCATCGCTGTCTTGAAAGAGTACAACTTGTCCTGATACTTCCAGGCGAAGCATGCAGAGAAATATAGGAATGTTTTCTGAGCAGAGGGCAAGTGCATTGAAACAATTGCTTTCTCTTTTCACAAAACTGCATTCAGCAAACAACGGAATTGAGAGCTAGCAACTGTCCCACAAAATTGCTAAACATAGCAAGCCATTCGATGAGGGCAAATTTATTGAAGAATGTTAATTGACTCTGCAGCAATACTTTGCCCCGACAAGAAAGATGTGTTTTGAAAATGTTTCCCTGTCAAGACGAACAGTGACACAGCTAGGGTTGCACATTTTGGGGAATATTCAGAGATGGAAACCTTCTGTGGGAATATATGGGGATTTAATATTAATACCGTTTTAAATATAGCTGTTTTTTGCATTGGATATATTGACCATATCATATGGAGACAAACATAAACCTTGTACCTTATCATAAGTAGACATAATTGCAAATTATTAAATCCTTCCCAGAAAAAAACTATTTAGTTACGAATTGAACTTTAATTAAACTAATTGACTCTTCACATGTGATGATTTCACTGAACAACAAAAGAAAGGGGTATTGAATGATCCCCAATGATTCATCGCATCTCCCAAAAACGTTTTCAACATACATCTGTAAAATGATAGTTTAGAAACTCAAACTTTGGTTGTCTTCCTCTCAGGCTTCCATGTCTTCTCCCTGGACCTCCTCAATGTCCACCTCTTGAACATCAGACTTTGAGGCCTCATTGTCACTGTCACTTTCCAACCTTGTTGAAGTTGTCAGGCTCAAAAAGCCTCAAATTTTCCCGGAAGGCCACCAATCTTTCAACCCTTGTATTGGTCAGCTTGGTGTGTGTGTGTGTGTGTGTGTGTGTGTGTGTGTGTGTGTGTGTGTGTGTGTGTGTGTGTGTGTGTGTGTGTGTGTGTGTGTGTGTGTGTGTTTCCAAACAAGGACCAGTTGCGCTCTGAGGCGGCTGATGTTGGTGGGATTTGGAGGATGATGGAGGCAACAGGGGAAAGAGCCTCAGATCCACAAAGTCCCTTCCACCAGGTGGCTGATGAGATATGTTGGCACGACTGCCATATTGCATCTCCATCCCAAGGCCCTTGCTTGGAAGTGTACTTCGCCAGACTGCCAAGAACCTTGCCCTCATCCAGGCCAAGGTGGCAAGACACGGTAGTGACGACACCCTAGGCCTTGTTGATCTCTGCACCAGACAGGATACTCTTGCCAGCATAATTGGGGTCCAACATGTACGCTGTGGCTTGTATGGGCTTCAGGCAGAAATCTTCAAGCTTTTCAATGTATTTCAGAACGACAGTTTCCTTGGCTTGGAGCAACAGTGAAGTGGGCAGGCCAGTACGGATTTAATCTCTTACATCTGCAAGCAGAGTCTAAACATCAGACAGGATAGCATTGTCTCCCTCAATCTGGGCAATGGCTACTGCTATAGATTTCAGGCTGCTTACCACTCTCTCCCAAAATACATCCTCCAGGAGGATCCTTGATGGGGCTGGCCATATCTGCAGACTGTGATATGGCCATTTCTTGGAGAGACTCCTTCCCCTCCAGGAGACTGTCAAACATGATGACATCACCCCAAAGGGTGTTGCTGGGCAGCTCTTGTTCTTCTCACTTTGCTTGGTGAAGTAGATTGCTGCTATATCTTGATGACCTTTCACATACCTAACCATTTCTTTGGCTCTCTTGTAGAGTGTATCCATTGTTCTCAGTGCCATGGTGTCCTTGAGGAGAAGATTCAATGCATGAGCAGCACAGCCAATGGGTGTGACGTGAGGGTAGGACTCCACTTAGACCAAGTAGCCTTCATGTTCGCAGCATTGTCTGTCACCAGTGCAAATACCTTCTGTGGTCCAAGGTCATTGATGACTGTCTACAGCTCATCTGCAAGGTGGAGATTGGTGTCTGTTGTCCCTTGTGTCTGTGCACTTGTAGAATACTGGTTGAGGGATGAAGATTATGCAGTTAATTATTCCTTGTCCACAAACATTTAACCACTGATTGCAATAGTCTGCTTTCTCTGATTTGCTTGACCTTCACTTGAACTCTGTTGAACTCTGCATCCAGCAAATGAATAGATAAAGCATGTCTGGTTGGGGGGGGGTGTATGCTGGGGGAAGAACATTCAGAAATCTCTTCCAATACACATTGCCTGTGAGCATCAGAGGTGAACCAGTTGCATACACAGCTCGAGCAAGACATTCATCAGTATTTCTCTGACTACGTTCCTCTATTGAGTCATAAATACTTCTGATTCCAGGAGGCCCATGAGCTGTTGCTATCGATAAGGTGTCTGATTAATCATTTTCACCTCGAATAGCAGTAGAGGGACTTTTGTCAGAGGTTGCTTATTGTGAGCGCTGAGGGAACTTTATGCACTTGGCCAGATGATTCTGCATCTTTGTTGCATTCTTCACATATGCTTTGGCACAGTATTTGCAAATGTACACCGCTTTTCCTTCTACAGTGAAATGTCTCCACACATCAGATAGTGCCTGTGGCATTTTCCTGTAAAGATTAGAAAAAAATGAGAAACAACAAATACAATTTCATGTACAGATAAATAATAAAGCTGTTAGATTAAACAACTCCTTTGTAAGATAAATGTTTTAAAATGAAACGTATGGAAACAGGTGAATTAACACTCATCAGCAGGCTCAAGCAAGCTAAAAACCCACGGTAGCAAAAACTAACTAGCAAAAAATTGTTAACCAGTTAGAAATTATTTAAACACACTGCTGTAGGTTACTATTTAATAGTTAACAAAATATCATGTATGTCATATACAATATATTCACCCCACCCAGTGTTGTAATCAAAAGCATGTAGTCCTTGGCTCAGACAGTGTAGTAGTGTGGGCTCAATAGCATCTCATTAGTGTGCAAGATCTTGATAATCAGCTGTACATGTGATGGAAGAATACACTGTGCATGCGGAGATTTGCAATTCCATTAAATTGGGGATAGTTTAACCAAAATATGCCACAATACCTACAATTGGCTTGTGTATCCCACAAAAAAGGTTCACTGTTTTAAGCAAAGTTCCCCAAATTCCAGGGCTTAACTTCCATGGAAAATTCCGTAAATATACCAGAAAGTTTACGACCCTTTGCAACCCTAAACACAGCGTGTTGAGGACATTGCAGAGAATATGGAACAGCAGTTGAAAAACAAGGTAAAGGATTTCACCTATTTCTCCTTGGAACTGGATGAGAGCAGTACGTGACACGGCACAGTTGTTGATATTGTTATGAGGCATAACTCCGGACTTTGAAATTACAGTCAATGAAGAGCAAAACCACAGGGAAATATTTATTGGAGGTTAATAAGTGTGGCAAAGCTGGGACTGCGTTTTGAAACGTTATCCAGTGTGACCACTGATCGGTGCCCAAACTTGACAGGAAGTTTTCAGTGATGAAATATAACAAGTCAAGGCACAGATCAGCTCTTACTGACTCTTTTCTCTACGTTTTGAGGATTTCAAAGTGTTGGAAAATGACATGATGTTAGTTTTCTCTCTTTTCACCTTCAATGTGGATAACACTCCTACTCAAATTTCAAATCAAATTTGATATCTCAAAGTGCTGTACAGAAACCCAGCCTAAAACCGCAAGCAATGCAGGTGTAGAAGCACCTGACCTGCAACTTGAGCTTATAGACCTTCAGTCTGATGCAGTGATTGGAGAACTATTCAAAACAATGTCACTGACGAGGTTCATCTTTCCAAACATTAGGAGTCACATTCAGAAGATGTTTGTACTGTTAGTTTGACCCAATATATGTGAATTATCCCCCCCCCCCAATTTCATAAGTATCCAATTGTTAGTAGTCACTGTCTTGTCTCATCGCTACAACTCCCGTACGGGCTCGGGAGAGACAAAGGTCGAAAGCCATGCGTCCCCCGAAACACAACCCAACCAAGCCGCACTGCTTCTTAACACAGCGCGCATCCAACCCGGAAGCCAGCAGCACCAATGTGTCGAGGGAAACACTGTACACCTAGCGGCCTGGTCAGCGTATAATGCGCCCGGCCCGCCACAGGAGTCGCTAGTGCACGATGAAACAAGGATATCCCTACCGGCCAAACCCTCCCTAACACGGACGACGCAAGGCCAATTGTGCGTCGCCCCATGGACCTCCCGGTCGCGTCCAGCTGCGACAGAGCCTGGGCTCGAACACAGAGTCTCTGGAGGCACAGCTAGCACTGCGATGCAGTGCCTTAGACCACTGTGCCACCGGGAGGCGACTTCAAACTATACCTGACATCACTGCTCTAGTCAATGCCCATCAGAGACTTCACTCCTCACACTGAATATTTTAAATGTAATTTTGAGCTCTCTGGTGTTTTTTTCGTGCATACCTGTTAACAAGAGTTCTATCCGTGGTGCTGAATGCACAGTGCTTTTCCCTCCGTGTAGTTCATTGAATGTTTAATAATGAAAATATCTGCCAAAAGGAGAACATGGATGTGGTTTATTTCTGTGCATGTTAAAAAGTAAAATAAGTAGCATATCTGGACATGATTTACAGTAGATACATCTACTGTCAACAGTCATTCCCATGATGTACAATCCTGTAATATGCCTCTGCCCGGCGATGGCAAAAATATATTCTAATGTGGTCCTCTGTGGAAAATAATTGCCCAGGCCTGCATTACTGTTTTGCCTTTCAAATAATTTTCTACAAAACAGCTGTAGTAAGCATACATTTTAGACAACGTATTATAAGATGTCTGTTAGAGAACAAACCCGTTTTGAGGTAAATAGTCAAACATCTCAACTTGTCAAACAAAAGCAACTCTGTTTTGCAAGAAGTGACTCAATATAAGATAAACAACTTTCCCCAATGTGTGTCATGGCTTTCTTCAATTGTCACTGATTTGGTAATATACCCTGCATCTCATGTAAACAAGTCTGTTTGTTTACACAGAAGACAAAGACCGAGACCATTCCCTTCAACGGGGGATGGTGGAGGAAAAGTTTGTCCTAGTTGAAATAGAAACCAGGTCATTCCATCCCCTTGTTTTAATCAAATTTCTCTATCTCCTTTCTCCTCCCTTCCTCTTTCCAGGCTCCAGCATGGGCCTTCATTTTGAGTGCGTTGGGCCTGTTCATCTATCAGTCGCTGGATGCCATCGATGGGAAGCAGGCCCGGAGGACAAACAGCAGCTCTGCGCTGGGGGAGCTCTTTGACCACGGCTGTGATGCTGTCTCCACAGGTGCGGGCCCCCCCCAAAAAATCTGCCTGTTAATTTGTGGTGCTTTACAGTATCTGACCAAGTGTGTATTTCAAGCAGTGGGGCTTCCCTGTACTTTTGTCTAGAGTCTGGACTAGACTGCATTTAATGTTTAGAGTCATAGCAACCAGTGTGTCATATTGACTGACAACATACATTGTTCTATGCCTCAGAAATATGACACATTGTTACTCATTAGTTCTCATCTCGTCTCTCGCTCTCTGTTTGTCTCTCTGTCTGCAGTGTTTGTTTCTGTGGGAACATGTATATCCTGTGGGGTAGGAAGCTACCCTGATTGGATGTTCTTCTGTGGCTTTGTGGGGATGTTCATGTTCTTCTGTGCACACTGGCAAACCTATGTTTCTGGAACGCTGCGCTTTGGCCTGTAAGTAGGAATGATGCTCAATTATATTATTTGGTTACCTGTTGCTGTGCAGATAACAACTGTTTGTTTTTGACGCAGTACTTAAGTCTAGTCCATCATGCTTCATAAAATATACAGTCTGGTTCTGACCTATGAGTTCTATAAATTCTGTCCACCCAGGGTTGATGTGACAGAGGTCCAGATTGCCATCGTTGTCATGTATGTGATGTCAGCTTTTGGTGGAGTGGCCCTTTGGGACTACAGGGTATGGCTTCAATACATTTATCCATCCATGCACACAAACCTAACACACACTCCCATACCCACTCATACACTCTCTCTCTTTCCTTTTCTGTCAACTAAGCTATAGGATTTGGAGACTTGGACGTTTTACACCAACATTTGCCACTATGTGACGACACAAATTTTACACCAACACTTGGCACCATAAGACAACACAACCAATCCTTAACATGTACTGTATAACCAATCAACCAACCAACCCCACAACAACAATCTACTAGTGATTAAATAGTCCTTTTGTTTCACTTTCACTCTGTGCAGCCTGTGGAGGCTTAACGACTAAACGCCACAATCAGAAGTGAGAAGAAGGTAATTATGGGTAGCTAATCCACCGTGGCAGAGACATGATCACATGATCAGGCTAGAAAAAAGCTGATGTCACCACGCAATATTATTGGCTTCTCCTCCCATCATGGCCTCAGCAGCATGCCCCGCCCACCCACAGCTTATTGGTGTAAACAACGCTAGCTGTTGAGACAGAAGTTGATTAGTTCTGTTAACTGAAACTCTTGGTTGTTTTACCCTTTTGTAGTTACCCGTCCTTGGGGTGAAGCTGTATGCCTTCCCCATCTTGGGCATCATTGGGGGAGCCGTGTTCTCCTGCTATAACTACTTCCACGTCATCCTCAACGGGGGCGTCGGCAAGAACGGCTCCACTGTGGCTGTAAGTATTATTATGTAATGACGTTTTTGGGTTGATTAGTGTTTTTTTATTACACTTAATCCTACACAGCTGGCGTGGTAGTAAGATGTTGCATATACAGTGTCTTCAGAAAGTATTCATACCCCTTGACTTATTCCACATTTTGTGTTACAATGAATTCAAAAAAAAAAAATTCACATTTTTGCTAATGTGTTGAAAATGAAATGCAGAAATATCTCATTTGCATAAGTATTCACGCCCCTGAGTCATTACTTTGTCAACATTTGCCCATTTTATGATTTTTTATTTATTCTCCAAGCTCTACCAAATTGGTTGTTTATCATTGCTAGACAACCATTTTCAGGGCTTGCTATAGATTTTCATATAGATATAAGTCAAAACTGTAACTCGGCCACTCAGGAACATTCACGGTCTTCTCGGTAAGCACCTCCAGTGTAGCGGTCGACTGATTATGATTTTTCCACGCCGATACCAATTATTGGAGTACCAAAAAAAGCAGATGCCGATTAATCTGCCAATTTTTTAAAATGTTTTTATTATAATAATTTTTATTTTACTTATTTATTTATTTGTAATAATGACAATTACAACAATACTGAATGAACACTTTGTTTTATTTTAACTTAACATAATACAGAAATAAAATCTATTTAGTCTCAAATAAATAATGAAACATGCTCAATTTGGTTTAAATAATGCAAAAACACAGTGTTGGAGAAGAAAGTAAAATTGCAATATGTGCCATGTAAACAAATAAAAAATATACCTTTGACTATTGGATGTTCTAATAGGCACTTTTTATTATTGCCAGCCTAATCTCAGGAGTTGGTAGGTTTGAAGTCATTAACAGCGCTGTGAATCAAGCATTGCTAAAAGCTGCCGGCAAACGCAGTAAAGCTTGAATGAATGCTTACGAGCCTGCTGCTGCCTACCACCGCTCAGTCAGACTGATCTATCAAATCATAGACTTAATTATAATATAATAAACACAGAAAAGCGAGCCTTAGGTCATTAATATGGTCAAATCCGGAAACTATAATTTCGAAAACAAAACGTTTATTCTTTCAGTGAAATAAGGAACCGTTCCGTATTTTATCAAACGGGTGGCAACCCTCAGTCTAAATATTTTTGTTACGTTGCACAACCTTCAATGTTATGTCATCATTATGTAAACATCTGACAAATTAGTTCGCAACGAACCAGGTGGCCCAAACTGTTGCATATACCCTAAATCTGTGTGCAATGAACGCAAGAGAAGTGACACAATTTCACTTTAATATTGCCTGCTAACATTAATTTATTTTACCTAAATATGCAGGTTTAAAAATATATATACTTCTGTGTGTTGATTTTAAGAAAGGCATTGATGTTTATGGTTGGGTAAATTCGTGCAACGATTGTGCTTTGGTAAATCATCACCCGTTTGCCGAAGTAGGCTGTGATTCGATGATAAACTACACATTGATTATATGCAATGCATGACAAGCTATTTAACCTAGTAATATCATCAACAATGTGTAGTTAACTAGCGATTATGTGAAGATTGATTGATTTATTGTTTTTTATAAGATAAGTTTAATGCTAACTTTCAATTTACCTTGGTTCCTTGCTGCACTCGCATACCAGGTGGTCAGCCTGCCACACAGTTTCCTCTTGGAATACAATGTAATCGGCGTCCAAAAATTACCTTAATCGACCTCTACTCCAGTTTATTATGTTATTCTGAAATGGACTCCATTTTCTCCATATCAAGTTTCTTTAGACATGTCTAAAATAAATAATGGAATTATTGTGAAGGTGTAGGCTGTATTACATGGATTTATTAGACTATTTAAAATGTAGATGTACCAAAGGTGGCTTATGTGGAAGCCAGGAGATACTAAATGTGTTTGTTGATTAACAGTCAACTGCAGGTCTCACGGTAATTATTTGCTTGACAATCACCGGCTGACGAAATTTCGTAGTGACTAAATGTGGAAAAACTCAATGGGTGTCAATGTTTTCTGAGTGCTTTCAAGTTATGTACCCAGTAGGTCCATCAGGGACCTCTGGCACTTGGCTTTTAACTATCCCAAAGCCTAGGATCAAGAGGCATGGAGAGGCAGCCTTTAGTTATATGCCCCCAGCCTCTGGAATAGCCTGTCTGAGGGGGGGCTGAAACTGTGGACATATTTAAGAGGTCTGAAACCATCTTTTTAGCTTTGCTTTTTCTTAGGGTGATTTTTAGTTGTTCAGTTTGTTTGTTGTGTAGTAAATATTTCAGCTTTTATTTTCATTGTTTGGTTATTCGTTTTTTTTTTACTGTAATTTACATTACGTTGCATTCCATGTCTGAAATGTGCTGTATAAATGAAGTTTGATTTCATTTGAAGGCACTGTACATTTTAGGACAATCAACTATTTTTTTTGGCTTCTATTCTAGGTTAACAATGATTATTTATTATTTTGCTGTGTGTCCTTTAGGACACCAGTGTGCTGGCACCAGGTATGCACATCGGCCTCATCCTCACACTGGCCTTCATCATCTTCAAGAAGTCATCCAACAAGCTTTTTGAACTGCACCCCTGCCTCTACATCCTAACTTTCGGCATGGTCGTCGCCAAGATCGCCAACAAGCTAGTTGTGAGAGCTCCATTTAATATAATAGTCTTCACATTCTTACTTTGCTGTCATCTCTCAATCTATTAATATCTCTAGTCTACCGACTCTACTGCCTGAAGGGAAATTCATTAAAAAAAATATTTGTCTGGAGTGTCTTATCAAGCAAGCAATGAATACTTTTCCCCTCTCATAAATGGGACCTCCATATGTAACAGCGAAAGCCTTACCAGTGTTTACCGTAGCTCATTCATTAGCTTTGCTCCTCCTCCAATATCTGTATGTTCCTTTGTCCTTGTGTCAGGTGGCCCACATGACCAAGAGTGAGCTTTATCTCCCAGACACGGCTTTCATCGGGCCTGGCCTCCTTTTCCTCAACCAGTACTTCAACAGCTTCATCGACGAGCACATAGTCCTCTGGATCGCAATGGTGAGTTCTCACCCCAGATTTGTCTTTACAATTCTGTAGTTCTGTCATCAAAACAATGTTTTAGTTCAGGTCTGGTGTCATTTTCAACCCATTTCAGTTGTCTT